>NC_041220.1:22147317-22224207 GCF_002837175.3 Physeter macrocephalus | reverse complement strand
GGAGGCCCGCATACCACAAAAAAAAAAAAAAAAAAAAAAAAAAAAAAAAAAAAAGGGGGCCTGTTGCCTGGCTGCCATGTTCGATCTGCACCTCCCTTCCACAACACCATACACCCTCACTTACCCGACCACCATGTCCTTGGGTCCAGCAGTTACAGTGCAGATGCCATCCTCACAGTGTTTTCCCACCAGGCTGTGTGCATGCAGGTGGATGTTTTTTCCATTTGTGACCAACTGAACAATAACCTTTGCGGGTCCCACATAGTTGCAGATCTATATAAGAAACACATTTCAAAGTTAGCACATCTGACTATATTACAACATGGGAAAATGCTTAAGACAAGCCAGTTAAGTATAAAAAATATGATATAAAATTAAGCATATCTGTACATATACGACCACAGCTCGGTTTTGAAAAATATGTGATGAACAAATGATGAGATGGAAATAAATTAAAATGCTAATGGCGGTTGTTTTGGGTGTGAAAGATATTCTGCAGGAATCAGACCATTTAAAATACAGCACGTATTGTTAAAATTGGAACGAAGAGCACGTCTTGGAGGATGCTGTATCCCCTTCCTACTAACCAAGAACACATTTTCAGCTGCACCTTCATTGCATTTTTGGTCATAAAAGCTGGGTAAAAGATCAGTGAGAAGGGTATTGGGGTTGACTGATTGATGGAAATCAAGAGGAGGAAAGAGGTGAGCAGAAAGAGTCCGTCCTAACTCTCTGCCATGAGATTAGGCAGGAGAGAGAGTCTTGCCCAGGGACCTGGCTATGAAGGTTGGCCATGGACACCCAAGCCCATGGACTTGGCCTGCAGTGATCTGTTTCTTTAATTCAAATAAGTGTACTACCTAAGTGCAAACCCTTAGATCTGACACCTGTTTAGCTCGTTTTATAAGATTTTTCCATTTAAAATAATTTATATTTTTTATTGTTATACCTTTAAAATGATGACAACAGCAATAAAAAGAAAACTGCAAGGAGATAATGACATTTTAAGTAAAGAGAGCTTGGACACCCTTTCTCCTCTAGTTGGTTCTCCAGCCCTCTATAGGAGACCACAGGGTCCTTCCTTGAGAAAGCCCCAACACTAAAATCATACTCACAGAAAAGACCAATGGCCTTATTTTTAAACTTCCTGAATATTATAAGTCAGAAACCTGTGATAAATTCAGCCAAACTGCTGGAAATGCACCGTATCTCCTCAAAGGGTGGCCGGCCATCCTCGTTTGCCCGGGAATGAGGTGGTTTCCTGGGATGCAGGACTTTCAGGGCTAACAATGAGAAGAGTTGGTCACCCTATCGCCTTAGCTCATATTGTATCTTTTTTTTTTTTGCAGCATGCGGGCCTCTCACTGCTGTGGCCTCTCCCGTTGCGGAGCACAGGCTCCGGATGCGCAGGCTCAGCGGCCATGGCTCACGGGCCCAGCCGCTCCGCGGCATGTGGGATCTTCCCAGACCGGGGCACGGACCCGTGTCCCCTGCATCGGCAGGTGGACTCTCAACCATTGTGCCACCAAGGAAGCCCTGTCTCTTCTTGAGGAAGTATATGACCTAAATCCAGGACCTCCCAACTATACAATCGTTAGAAATATTTTAATCTGCACAAGCAACCCTTAGCTCAGAAGAAAAAGAAAGTAGATAG
Organism: Physeter macrocephalus; assembly: GCF_002837175.3. Lineage (NCBI taxonomy): Eukaryota > Metazoa > Chordata > Mammalia > Artiodactyla > Physeteridae > Physeter > Physeter macrocephalus. Next base: position 22,222,553 of record NC_041220.1, on the reverse strand, counting down.
AAATCTCATGTAGCAATAGATCCTTGATGGATGTCTTTCTGATATATACTTGAGGAAGAACCTAGGCTTGCCAGTAAAACTGCTTGGAAACAGAATTCCTTTCCACCAATCTACTTCTACTATAAATACCATCAAATGAATTTATATTCCATTGAGGCATGGTTTTGTTAGGATTTTTCAGAATGGATTTTTTTCCCAATCCAGTCTCCCACTGTAAGAGTTGAGGAGAAGTTGATCAGAACTGGGATTATTCCCCAGAGGCTTCTGGGGGAGAGAAGTTTCCTCTCCTGAACAAAGGACAGACTCGCCTCTGTCCACAGTGTAGCTCCACTGGAAACCTTAGGGCCTCTCTGCCTGAACCCAGGCTCAGAACCGCTGCAAAAGTTTGCTTCCCAACCCGATAACACCCCTTCCCAAAGAGCAGAGCCACCTGCGGGAATGTCCTCCAGTCCTTGCAGAGCCAAGCTAATCACAAAGAATGCTTAGGATTAAATTAGGTTCTGACCACCTCAGAGCACAAATAAATAATTTCTTAAACAGGTTAAGCACTTCAAAATCCCCTGGGCATAAAACCAATTATGAACTTAGTGCTTTCCCTTTTATAACAGGTAGAAAGCCTTTGCCCTTCAGGGTAGGACAGGGAATGAAAAGTTCTGGGTTTGCTCCAAAGTTGGCTGTTGTCTCTACATACTCCCTGGATTGCTGATGTCAGTTGTGTGTCTTGGTGTCAACATCTGAAATCAGCCTTTGTTATGATGACATATTTCACAGGGACTTCTTCAACAGTAAATAAACAGTGAAAGAGCATGAAATAGACCATGTAATTTCACTTTTAAGTGCACTGAGCATAGGAATGCAACAGTGTAAGGCATGATGAAATGCTTCACTTGGGTGAAATCAGGTAGGCTTTCCACTTAAGCAGGACACCAGAAGGAATCCATCCATTAAAGCCCAATCCCTTTGGATATCTGGACCCTTCAACGTTACCACTATGAAGGAATCAGTCACAGGCACTGAAGGAAAGAGGTGGGAGGTCTCCTCAAAAAGTACTCACATCTTTTTCTTGCTATTACTTCATGATTGAAGGGTGGCAAGAATGAGGAACTGGGTAGTCTCTGAGGTAAAGGGCCTGAAAAATGTGCCAGTGACTAATGTGCTGTTTGATCCATTTGAAGGAGTTCAAGTCAGCATGGCATCATCTGGTTTTTCACATAGGCCACAGGGGCAACGACAGGGAGGCCCCTGGGTTTTGTGGACTTTCCAAAATACTGACTGAAGGAAGAAAGCTGAGGCATGGGGACACATAAAAAAATACTATTTTCTATTTTCAGGCTCTATGGCTAATGAAGACAGTGGAATTCTACCTTAGGGGAGGGAATACTTCATAAAATGCCACAATGACTGAGAGCTATTTGCAGCTGACTCAGAAATTCATTTGTTCTATGGAGAATCAGATTATTTTTATTCAGCCTCCCTTTTACTTCTTTGCATAGTGGTTCCCTTGAAAATTAAGTTTATAGATAGCAACTGTACCTGCCAGAAAGGGTGGGTTATTTTTTAAAGAGTCTGAGCATAGCAAGCTTTTAATAAACACTAATGGCTTAAATACAAGTTAAGCTATCACTCAGAGCCAAGGAGACAAAGGTGACAATCAGCTACCAAGGGACACAGGAAGAGCATGTACTTACTTGACAGACAGACTCGCTAGGTTTGAAGACAGCTCCACTATTTACCAGTTCTGTGACCTTGGGCAGTGTTCAGCTCCTCCTTATTATGCGGATAATAACAGGACCTCACAGGTTTGTTATGAGGATTAAATACATTAATGCACGTAAAGTCTTGAAGACCACTGCCCAGTAAATAACAGCAATACACAGTGTTAACCACTATCTTATTACTGTAATACAGTCCTCTACCTAGAGACCTTTAAATAAAACAACTGCCCTGAGGTGAATGTTTATAAATCCCGTTTAAAGGCAGGTGGCTGGAATAAATGACCAATTCAGGCCACTTCTATTCCTAGGGTAAGACTTTTTTCCAGAGTGACATATTTTACTGGGCTTTGTTATTTATTTATTTATTTTAGTAATAATTATGTTATTGTAGTAACAGCTATCATTCTTGGAGGTGCTCAGGATTCCTTGGCTTCCTTGATGAAATCAAGCCTTTCTTCCAGGAGCTTTATGACTCATTACCTACTGATGACCACAGGCTACATCTGCCTTTTGAGTAAAACAGAAACCAAGTATCTCAGATAATACCAAACTTACTCAAATCACCTCCTTTTATTTAAAGCAACTAACTCTGTCATGCTCTGGAAAAGTGCGTACTGGTTCTTTAAAGCTGATTAAGAGAAGTAATGTAGAATTTTCTAAGAATCAGATTTTGAAAGGTCCACTTTACTTGCTGAGCTAATTTGGACATATCACTTTGGCGGAATGTAGAGTCAACATGAATATGAGACATGACACATGAAGTAGTTCTTTTCTGCTGAGTTTTTCCTCACGAAGTGATGATGATGATACTTGAAGAAGAGGAGGAGGAGGGAAAAATCCACACTTTTCAAACAGAAATCTACCCTAACTTTACTTGTGTATCTAACTTTGACCTCTACTGCTAAAGCAGCAGAGGAATGTGGTTAAATTCAAGAGCTCTGACGCCAGGCTGCCGTGCTCAAGTCCCTCTGTTGTCACTTAATAGCTGGGCCAGCAGGGAAGGATGGTTAACATCACTGGACATCAGCTTCTCCACCTTTAACATGAAAGTAACAATACATTTGCTTTCATAGGATTGCTTTTAAGGATTAAATGAGTTAAGTGCTTGGCACCTAACAGGATTAGCAATCTCAAATATAAACCCTCTCTGCTATCCAGGCTATTACCTCACCGACAACCAAAAATGTATCCATTTATTCAGTGAGTACTTATTAAGCCCCTTCCATGTCCCATGCACTGCAGGAGGTCAGGGAATGGAGGGATACACAGCTGAGTAGAAAACAGACATAACTCCTGTTCTTATGGGAATTAAAGAGTAGGACCGATACTACTCAAAAATATCACAAATAAACGTAAGTGCATAACTATGAAGCACTTACACAGGACACGCAGAATAGGGATGTGACCTGGTCAGGAAGTCAGAGAAAGCTCCTTGAGGGAGTAACGAGGGCTGAGCTCTCAAAGAAGAGTAAGAATGTAACAAGGGACAACGGGGTGGGTAGGGCTTGAGAAGAGTATTGCTGGCAGGGAGAGCAGCACAAACGAAGGCTCTGTGGTGAGAGTCCGACTCATCATCTCCTCAGTCGTACTTACTACCACCTCTCAGGGTTTCCTTCCCGTGGTTCCTACCACCTGAGGGTGTCCCTTCCCTGTGTGGAACCATCCATTCTTCAAGGGTACGACCTAAATCTGAATCTTCCATGACACTCCCTTCACCACTTTAGCCCACAAAACTCCACCACTGTCCCTTTTTTGGGGAAGAGTGATAGGAAGAGGGCAGGAAAATTATACAGAGTTTATTGCAACAAGAAGATGGCAAAACCAACTGGCAACTGAAGGGTTACTGTCTTACCTCTCTTGCTTGTTAAACTCCCAGAGCACATCTACCTACACTTCCTCACTTTCTGTTTTTATGGAAGGGAAGGGGACTTGTTAACTCAGCCCATCTTCACATCAGCCCTGTGGGATCAGTAGTGCCACCCAATGCCACAGCCAAGGGAACTGAGGCACATTACGATGAATTAAACTGCCATCATTCCTGTAATTGGAGTGATTGGGCAGTCCTTTGAACTTGGGTCTGTCCACCTCCAAAGCCCGTTCACATTTTCCATTACACTGGCTACCACTTGGCTTAATCACTTTTTCTTCTGTATATGTCCAGTGTGCACAGTGTTTTATAGCTCTCCTTTGCCTAGCACAGTGTTCATGACAGTTATCCCTGAAAAACCTGTTTGTTTGGTTTTGTTGGTGTGTGTTGTGGGGAAGAAGGTCTCAGTGAGAGGTGTGAGATGGCAGAAGTGCACTTGTCCCCCTGTAAGGCTTCTTTATAAACAAAATCATGCCACAGACATTATTAAATTGTGCATTGATTCTCCTCTGTTATGGTGCAAGTCATATTACAAAACGAAGAAAAAGGAGGAGAAGGAGGACAAGGGAGGGGGGAGGGAGAGGAGGGGCAGGAGCAGGAAAGAAAAGAACATTATTTTCATAATACACCTCCTCGCAATGATGCAATATAGACTTTATTGTTCTTTATTCTTTATTATTTATTCAGTACACAGGAAATACTGAATAACCTTCTTCAAACAAGATAGTACAGAACCATATCTAATAGTTTCTGGCATAGGGTAGGAAGATGCTTGGTAAAGTTAGTTCCTTCTTTTTAAGCCAGCAGATTTCAAGCTGATCCAATCTGGGACCAAATCCCAGCTCTTTCTTCTTCCAGCTCTGTGGGCTTACACAAGATAAACAACCTCTCTGAGCTGCACGCTCTATACCTACAAAATGGGACAATAATGGGACCTCAGAGGCCTGTTGTGAGAACCACACAGTGTCTGGCACATGGCATGTACTATGGAAGCACCAGTTTCTTTCCTTCTCTTTTATAAAAAGGGGCTGTTTCCCTCCTGGATTTCCCAATGACCCTGTGAAGCAGACAGACTTGGCACTATCATCCCCATTCTGCAGATAAGAAAACAGACGTTTAGACAGATTAACAAATGACATAACCCAAGGTGAGACAGTCAAGATCCGGAGGATGTTGGCATTCATCCTGAGTCTTCTGAATGTAGGTGCGGTGTTCTTATAAGATGGGATGACATGAAAATATCCTCTCTGACCCACTCACTGTTGATAACATGGTTGTTTTTCCAGTAATGCTCCTGGATTTGCGTTGATTCATTCAGTCTTTCGTCTTTTTTATTGCCCTACTTATTTGACCAATAGCACATATGGCTCAGATGTTTGCCTGGGACTGGAAGGGCAAACTGGGCCATTAAACACAACAAAATAGACAATGAGGGCTTCATCAACTACGTAGAGAAGTGGAATAAAATCACTATCTATGTAAAACTCCACTTTGCAAGTTTTGAGTTTTTTGTCATACTTTGACCCTTAGTTTTTGTTTCATTTGAATTTTCAGTTTCATTACATCAAATATAGCCACTTATAAATCATACTTCTTTCAGAAAATCAGGCAACACACTATTGCTAACTCTGGGGACTGCTGGGGACTTGCACCTCGATAGGTGTCATTATCTCATGAATAAATTAAAAATAAATGTTTACCCTTTGCATGGCCCAGTTGTTCATCATTACAAAATAATATGTAACTTATGGATGAACTGTGTTGCAAATGTTCATTTATAGGCCAGTTTTTTTTGGAACCTGGCTTATAAACCTGGTTTATTCTTTTATTTATTTTTTAAAATAAATTTATTTATTTAAAAAAAATAAATTTATTATTTTTAAAAATAAATTTATTTATTTATTTTTGGCTGCACTGGGTCTGTGTTGCTACGCGCAGGCTTTCTCTAGTTGCCGTGAGCGGGGGCTACTCTTAGTTGCGGTGCACAGGCTCTTTTTTATTGCGGTGGCTTCTCTTGCTGCGGAGCACGGGCTCTAGGCGTGCGGACTTCAGCAGTTGTGGCGCGAGGGCTCAGCAGTTGTGGCGCACGGGCTTAGTTGCTCCGCGGCATGTGGGATCTTCCTGGACCAGGGCTCGAACCCGTGTCCCCTGCGTTGGCAGGTGGATTCTTAACCACTGCACCACCAGGGAAGCCCCTAAACCTGGTTGATTCTTAAATAGAAAATAAAACAGTAGTATTCTTTTCTACTGAATTTCTTTTCTGCATCTCCTTACCCTCGTTGCTGCACTACGTGCATTCTCAAATTCTTTTTTTTGAACAAAGCATAAAATACATAGTATTTAGTCAGACCTTTAAAAGATATCCCCAAACTAACCACTTCTTACCGTCTCTACTGCTACTCCCTGGTTTCAAGGCGCCATGATTAGTTTCCTGAGTTTTTGCTCCTGTGTTTCCTATGCCTCCCCCACTTCCCCATGGAAGTGATCCTGTTCAAGTCAGGTCATGCCAAATGTGGACACTCCTCTGCTCAAAGTCCATTTGCTTTTGAACAAAGCATAAAATACATAGTATTTAGTCAGACCTTTAAAAGATATCCCCAAACTAACCACTTCTTACCGTCTCTACAGCTACTCCCTGGTTTCAAGCCGCCATGATTAGTTTCCTGAGTTTTTGCTCCTGTGTTTCCTATGCCTCCCGCACTACTTCCCCATGGCCTGTTCTCCTAGGTGATCCTGTTCAAGTCAGGTCATGCCAAATGTGGACACTCCTCTGCTCAAAGTCCTCCCAAAGTGAAAGCTGTTGAAGATGAATGAGTCGTCAAGAGGACTCACTGTAGCGTTCTGGGTATATATATGATTACATTTTTCCATGGTAAGAAGTTAAAAAAAACCCTCAGACCCTCTAATGGCTTTCCACCTTAAAAGCCACAGTCTTTACAACAGCACACAGGCCCTGGGCCCTCTGACCCCACTTCCTCTTTGATCTTGTTTCTTACTCCTTCTGGAGCCACATCAGCCTCCTTGCCAGCTCAGCTCCTACCTGAGAGCTCCTGCCAAGAACACTCTTTCCTTGGATAACTGCATGTTCTCTTACCTCCCTCAGGATTTGCAGAAATGCCATTTTCTCAGGGGAGCTTTCATGGGTTACCCTACACCCTATCTAAATTTTTAACACTCCCATCCCTGAATTCCTTGCTGCTTTCCCCTGCTTTATTTTTCTCCCTGCATTAGTGACCATTTAATATACTACATAACTTACTTATTTTGATTATTGCCTAACTTCCCCATTAGAACAGAGGCTCTGTAAGAGTGGGGACAATGGTCTCTTCCCTGTCATATCCCAAATGCCTGCAATAATGTTTGTTATACTGTGGGCATTCAATAATTAATTCTGTAGCAAACGCATGATTCAATAAGATGACTAAAATGTTATCTATGGAAGGCGATTTATTAAAATATAAAGAGCTGTGTTAGGTAGGGGATGGAAATTAGGAAATTATATTCTTTCGTTATTTTGTCTTTTCAAAAAAAAAAAAAAAAAGGCTAGATCCTAGTGCAGCCTCTCAATAGGCTATTTAAATTAGAATGTGATTATTTACACCGGAGCAGAACATTAGCGCAAGTTGATTGCAGGGCGTCTGGGTGTGGGCTCTGTCTGGACCTGCAGTACGGTTAGGGGAATCTAACTGCTGAGGGTCAGGAACTCGGGCAGCTGTGGGAAAGTGAAGGGAAGGGGACTCTTGAATCATCTTTTTGGAAAATCAGGTAACAGCGCTCCCGAAAGTCCAAGCCACCCCCTTGGACTTCCCCCTTCCCGCCCCAACTGCTGTTACCCACAAGGCCTTCTCCTGCTGTACCGAAGAGGCTTGGGACTTGACTCAAAACATGTTCTCTATTCCTTGCCTTACTACTGCCCTCAGGGATCCAGAATTCACATTTCTGGTTCACCCCAGCTTCACAGTCATGTACTCCCCAAATGGGAGGGCCCTTCTTTGATATTCACTCTGGTGACTGACAGGAATAACCACTCCACAGGACCTTGCCATAAAGCAATGCAGGCCTACACCTCCAAGATCGCAAACTACTGGGCTCCCTTTCAATAAAGAGCACAGGCTCTGGAGTCAGATGGACCCGGCTCTGAATCCTGGCTCCTCCGATTACTAGCTGTGCCATCCTGGGCAAGTTACTCAGCCTTTCTGACGTGTTTTCTCATCTGTAAAATGTGAATACAAATACATAATGTCTGAATTTTCACAAGGATTAAAAGAGGCAATTTAAAGTGTCTAATACAGTGCTTGATTCACAGCAGGGGCAGAATAGATGACAGTGCTTCTGTTTTGTCTCTTCGTGTTTTAAGCAGATATCTGCAGTTGAGATTTCCTCTGACTGTAATGAGAAGGTGAAAATGCACTGCATGCCAGGCTCTTCAACCTCTCTTCTCCTTACTGTCACCCAGGCTCAAAACATCCTTATTACTTTACATATCCGCTGCCAATTCAGAGAAATGTAGGTCTGTTCCCTTTTCTAGGTCCAACCACTCTGTTTTTGCACTTACTGCCAGACTTATTCCAGATCTCCTCAAATTACTCTCCTCCCTCCCTCTCCAAAGGACGCTTCCCATTAATCCACAAATCATGGACACTCTTCTCCCTTATTCGGAACAACTCTTTCTCTGATAATGATGATAACAACTGTACAGGTTAGCATTTATTGAAACCTATGAGCCAGGCACTACAGTAGGAAATACAGAACCATTCTTTCATTTGATTTTCTCTATAATTCAGTAAGAAACATTCTTAAAAGGCACTTATACCTGCTTGAGTGCCATTCTCTTTTTTCCTTATCAAGCATGCAAGAAAAGCTCTAATCACCAATGCTGAAACTCCAACTTAATCTCTAGTACCTTTGCAGATTAACTAATCCCTCTATGTCCCAAAGAAGTAAGTGCTTCAAGGTCATGATTTACTCCATGTTTCCAAACTGACCAGCCATTTCTTACTCTTCATCCCACTCAACCTCTCTGTAGCCTAGGACGTGTTACATTCCCTCCTCAAAATGGTCCCCTCCCACTTCGCTACACAGTTCTGCTAAAGTACTCTTCCTCCTCAAAAGAAGTCTTGCCAGAGATCAGTCCTTGGTCTATCTCTAACCATTACCATAATCACTCTCTTGACACTTTTATGTAGTCTCCTGGATTTAATTATCTAGTCCATGCAGGATGACTCCTCAATTAAGTCTCATGTGCTTACCTTCCTTTTAAGAATCTGTAACATTTCCAGCTGCTTGCAGCAGGGCATCTTCCGGTCCATAACTTATAACTCGATTTGCCCACGACTGAAGGCCCATGAACGGCCTTCCTCTGAAACCTGCTCCACCTCCTAGTAAGTGAAACCACCACTTTCTAAGCAACTGCACCAAAATTCTCCTGTCATCTGGGATTCCTCTGTTGTCCTCTACCTGTAATCAATTGCTGAATTAACTGATTCAGCCAGGTGGCACTCCCCAAAATCTCTGGCACCTGTCCCTTCCCTCTATTCTCACTCCCCTAGTTTATCTATCTCAGCCTGAACCAGACTTTAACTCATGAGGAATCACTGCAATTCTTCCCACTTGGTGTCCCTGTGCTTTTCCCTTCTGATCCCTCAGCAGATTGCTACCAGATTTATATTCCTAAAGCACAATGCTCATTATAGCATATCATTCCTATGTTAAAACTTATATAATCTACCCACTTTCTACAAAATGTGGTCTAAATTCCTGAGGCTTGCACGATTTGGCCCTATCATACCTCTCTAGCCTCATTCCCACCTTTCTCTTTCATGTACTCTTCATTCCAGCAGAATTATTCACTTTTCCCATCCAACCTCAGAGATTTCTATTTTTGAGCCTTTGCTGCTGACTTTTCTGCTTGTGCTATTTTCTCTAGTTAGATTCATGCTTTCAAATTGCTACCTCTCCCTCAAGATCCAGCCCCAAATGCAATCTCTGCCTTGAAGTCTTCTCTGCCCACCCCAACTAGCTGGATCTTTTACCTTAGGGCCATTAGGTCATTCACTCTTTCATTTGAAAAATACTACTTTATTCTGCAATTCCTACCTGGCAGCTATAGGTGCTGGTTCTACAGTGGTGAATAAAACAAACCATATTATCATATTTCAGATACTTAAGGACATATCTTAGTTCCTCTATTAAACTGACTGGTCTTTGAGGACGAAGGCATTATTTAATTCTTTCTATTTCCCCAATCCCCAGGATGGAACCAGTAGTATTTAATTAATAGCTCTTCAAAGAACTAATGACTGAATAAATCAGTGGCTCCAGGCTACGCTGAGGAAGGAGGGAGCAGCCAAGCAGTTAACAGCTCCCAGGAAGTATTAGGAAAGAATGCTGACAGCAGGGCCCATCAGGCCATCTTGCCTTAAGATCTGTTGAAGGGTTATAGTCACATGACGTGGCTCATCTCTCTACTATAACTATGAGGGATTACCCTGAGAAGTTTCTGAAAAGTCCTAGCAAAAGGTGAGTGCATGAAGCCAATTAACTTGTGAAATTCTACTGACTCCTTGGCTTGAAATCACATTTAGGAAGACCAAACCCTGGCACCATTAAGAGGATGTTTTGAAGTACTTGTACTCCCTTAGGCTTTTCCACTGAGAAAATAACTTCCATTTACAGACAGACGGGCTGTAGAGGTGCTAAAACATCTTTAATTTTTATAAATTCAATTCTCAGGGAGAATTTAACCCTGACATACAATTTCCCCATGGTGCTGGAGTTTGGCCAAGGTGGAAGGATGGGCAGAAGACAATCATCAAGGGCTGGTTCCAGATAACATAGAAGTGAGACTGGGAGGACGAGAAGCGCTGCCTTGGCCGCAAGCCCCATGTAATCCGGAGAGGTGATCTCACATTCATCATCCCAGCTAGACTCTGCCAGGGCAGCTACACCAGGAGGGCTTCCCCCACCAGCATCCCAGAGATGCGTGGGCACCCTCCCACTTGAAAACAGGCCTAACTTCACAGAGTCAGTTTACACTTCTAAATTACTGAAAAATACCCCAGGAACGCGAAATCAAGACACTTTAACCTACCTCAAGTTGTAATTTATTTTCAAGTGTGATTCCAAGTTTGGAGAAAACAACAGGGATGAGAGCACAGTTTACAGGATTTAAATAAATTCTGCTTAATATAAATGCCTCAACATTCTTAAATTTGTAGAGGAACATTCTCCTGAAGTCTGCACATTTTCAGATAATTTGGGTTAATTTTTAGAGATTTTTAGTGCTCCAGTAAGCGGCCAGAGTTCCAGTTGCCAGTTACTGCTACAATCTTGTGTTAGGCCCCTAATCTCTTTGGGCTTCCGAATTCTTCATGTGTAGAATCACTAGATAACAACTATATGTCTTCCAGCTCTGAAATTCTATGATTCCTAGTCATATATATATATATATATATATATATATATATATATATATATATTACACAGGACAACACCCCAAAGATCACATTTTCAAACTAAAATAAAAACAGTTTAAAATCACAGAATTTCTGAGTTGGAAGGACCCGAACAGTAAACTTATTTTTAAAATTGTGAACATTTTGAATACATTTAACACGATTACAAACTGAAAAAACATACAATCAACACTCAAATTACCTGTTGCAATGGGGCTTCTGATAGCATGGAAAATCAAAATTTAGAGACAAAGAAAAACCTTTATGTTAGGCAAAGATTTCAACTTTTCTCATTAAAACTGAAATTGAGTAACCAAAGTGTTTATTTTCAGTAAATCCAAGAAGGGTCCTGCCCTGGGTAAGTTAAATCCTGATAATAAAGAACCAACTTTTCTGGGGATATGTCAAAAATGCTTCAATTATACAAGTAGTGGGGTGGGAGAGAAACATACAAGCAAACCAAAGACAGAATGAAAACTTTTAATCTACAAAGCTTTTTTTTTTTTAATCCTTACAAACTACATAAAAGTAACTAGGAGGATTAGATCACATGTAAGGTATGACTGAAGTGTGCACAAAATAAAAATTTTAGGTTTTGTATTTATTTATTCTTTGAAAATAGAAATTATTAATATAAGTTTTAAACATCCTTTTAAAATAGTTTTAAAGTCTCTCAACACATTGTGTTTGATGAAAACCTAATTTGAGATAATTAAGAGTATCTTCTGACTCTGTGATATTCAAATTTACTTGGGATTAAATGTCACTGATTTCTTTCTGTTTAAAGGCATACAATCATCCTCATGATATATTTTTCTTGCTTAGAAAACCCATCCTATCACCTTCACTGAAATCCACTGGTTACAGAAGTAATTAAATACTTTTGGCTTTTAATGACTGAAAGTACTTACAGACATCACTTAGTGTAGAATTTAATTTGTACTATAGTAAACACAGCTTCCTGTACAAGAATTTGGACCACTCTGGGAAGAAGACAATTAACTGTTCCTTTCTTCAGAAGGAAAGTACATAAGATAAAGCATTTCAACTATTCTTCTGTGATTTCCTGCGGAAAACCCCTACAAAATTAGGAGAATTACAACTGAGTAGAAATGGGAAATTTTCTTTGCCTGATTTCTTGTTGCCACTTACTGGTTAATTTACATCCCAGACACTGATAGGGCAAAAGAGAGAACATGATCTAAGTGTCAGACTGAGGTTAACCAACATATTGTACCATCTACATACTATTATGTAAGCAAAAGGAGGAAGGGAGAAACACCAAAATTTCTAACATGGTCTAGGATAACATCAGCCAGTAATCTGGAAAAACAGTAGTACTTTAAACCTGCAAAAAACCCTACAATGTGATAACTTTATATTGTTCAGCCTATACAGACTAAAACAAAGTGTTAGAAATAAATCATACACTTTGATGCTTGGATAAAATGTTCTGCAAGCTATTAATTTCTATTAGTTTTAGGGATTTGCCAGAAAATTATAACTGCCCTATAACCAAATCTTTATTTTCCCTTATTATGAAGGTACAACTTACTAAGTAAAAAATCTTTCTAAAGGCATAAAAAAAAAAGAATTTACTTATCGCAAAGGATCTTAACACAAGTTACCTTCCCTGCCCTGTAGTCTTCCAGTTTATTTTTTGAACCAGTCCAGTGACAATGAACTTCATCCTGAGGCTATACATTCCACCTTAGGCAGCTCTGACTCTCAGCAACAACTGAAACCTCTGCCTCCTGGGGCTTCCACTCAGTGCTTTTTATTTCATCTTCTTTTGACGGCAGGACACACCTCATCCTTCTTTCCTATTACAGCCATCCAAATATTTGATGACAACCAAATGCTCCAGGCTATAAATATTCTCATGCTCGATGACCCTTTGAGGAAGGTTCGAGTTCTGTCACTATTCTGGTTTGAACACACTCAAGTTTCTATTTCTCTACAAACAGGGTGCCCAGCACTGTACACAGTTTTCCTGGTGTGAGAGTGAGACCACCGTCTACTCTTATATACTACTTCTATTAAGGGAGCCCAATGTGGAATTACCTGTTTGGTTGTCACATCACATTGTTGGCTCTTGTTGAGTCCATTATTAACTAAAACTTCTAGAGCTCTTTGCATGCATATCCCTACCCTGTACTTGTAGTATTTTGTTTTCTGGATGCATTCAACTCTTTTAAATATCATCGCTTAAGAATTTAGCCCTTGGTTCTGATGAAGAGATGGATGTTGAAGCATATTTCTGAATTTTAAAACCCAAAAGTAACAAACAAATTTTACATTAAAAAAAGAATTTAGCCCTTTGCCCCAGCTTTTCAAAATTAACTAGAACTTAAATATTTGTTATCTATCACTTTATGTCATTGCAAATGTGATACAGCCTCCATTGAAGACACTGATAAAATATACTGAAGTAGTTGGGGAAAGGTCCCTGGGGCTGGAAATATCCCTCCAGGTTGACATCACCAGCATGAGAAATACTGTTAACCCCTGAAGTATCAAACCAGAGATCTCCAACATCTCAGTATTCCACAATCCTAGAAACCCTGCCAGAGAAGACAGTGAGGTATGTTTGGTGTGATTTGTTCTTACTAAGGTGCCTGAAATGGATACCCAGCTCTCTAGTCTCTGGTTTGAAAATGCACCTTTCAAATGCCATGAGCATTCTGTCAAAAATAGAGGGGGCTGGGACTACTTAGCCAAGAGGTGACCTCAAAGTAAGGGTGCATCCCCCAGCCCCCCCCACCCAGTCCTACACACACTGCAGAGCATCCTTTGAAGAGGCATTCCTCCAGGAAATCCTGGGTAATACCCATATTATCAGCCTGTATGTACCTGTATATACTGTTTCCTGGCTGTTCCAAATAACCCTGGGGGCAAAGATGATCACATTCACACGTGTGACCACAGAGCTCAGAACTGTGCCTGGCGTGTGGTGTGCACTAGATACCCATGCGCTACATAAACGTGAGGAAAGGAGGAAGGCCAAGAAGGCTCTGAAATCTACAAATGGAATGTTCTAGGCTTAGATGGATTCCGGTTTCTGAACTAACAATCCAGAACACAACTGAAATCAAGGCTCTGACCGATTCCTTTTCTGTTATTATTTTTAAAAGTAATAAAATAACTCGACTTTATAATGACTTCTAAAGGGTCTACTTAATCTCATATAAATGAAATGAGACTGATAAATACTGATATTCAAAAAATAAAATTAAATCAATAAGGATGGGAAATCCCTGAAACTGAATACAAATAAAAAATTTGACTATATTTCTAATGGAAGGAAAAAATTTATTCTAAGAATTTTTGAACGCATTACTCTGACTGAATACCCTCTCTTGAATATATCTGAAGGTCAGAAGAACTGCAAAGAAATTTGGAACTATATTTAGTAAGTTCATAGCTAGTATTGATATTGGTGAAACTATTCTGTATGTACCAAAAGGACTGAGAAAAATGAGTAAGTATGCTGGTATCATTGGCAACTAGGGTTTTCATTATTGGAGAAAGGCAATACAAATACGGAACAAGGGAAGCAAGGAAGAAGCCTGTGACATTGGACTGGAATTAAAGGTATCAGTATGAATTCAAGATTAAAAAAAAAATCAATTTTCTAGCTCTGCCTAGTGAAAGAGACCAGAAGAAATTTCTCCAATAAAAGGAACCAGGGCTTCTTGGAGAGATGGATGATTACAGGACTGGGGTAGGGAAACTATAGGGTGAACCTAAGTATCATATTATTTCAGAAATAAGAAAGTATTTAAAATCTAGTGGGGACATGTCAAAAAGACATAGGAGCTAGCACGAAAGACTCCTACTGGCCAATACTTGGACAATTTTAGCATCAAAATAAATAATGACAGATATGGCTTATAAGAAACTGAATAACAAAAAAATCCATGAGTACCTAGTGATTTTTTTTTTTTTTTTTTTTTTTTTGCGGTACGCGGGTTTCCCTCTGTTGTGGCCTCTCCCGTTGCGGAGCACAGGCTCCGGACGCGCAGGCTCAGCGGCCATGGCTCACGGGCCCAGCCGCTCCGCGGCACATGGGATCCTCCCAGACCGGGGCGCGAACCCGGTTCCCCTGCATCGGCAGGCGGACACGCAACCACTGCGCCACCAGGGAAGCCCCAGTACCTAGTGATATTAACAAAAGTTTTTAAAGGAATGTGAAGAACAGAGAGTGTTTTTTTTAAACAGAGAATTTCAACTAACAAAAATAAAAGGAGTAACAGAAACAGAAAATCACAAATTTATAATCATCAACTACTGATAATAATTGATTCAGGACAGAATCATCCATGGAAGCTAAAACCACTGGAAAAAGATGTTAAGGATGGTGGCATGTACCAGGGTGGCAGCAGTGGTGACAAGTGACTAGATAGATTCTGGATAAGTTTTGAACGTACAGCCAATAGGATGACCCAATGGTTTAGATGTGGGGTATGAAAGAGAGGAGTTCAGGATAACTCCAAGGTTTCTGGCCTGAGCTGGAAGGATGGAGCTGCCATTTCCTGAGAAAGGGAAGATATTAGGAGGAGCAGATTGGTAGAGAAGATTCGGAATTCAGTTTGTTAAGTCTACCAGACAACCAAATGACGTCAATCAAGCGGCTAAGCCTGGAGCCTAGATTTCAGAGAAGTCTGGGCTAGAGAAAAGAATTTGGAGCCATCAGGATATCTATGTTACATACAGCTCTAAGAGGGAGGAAATGGAGAAAGAGAAACACTTCTGGGTCAAGTTTTAACTAAACCCTTTTTAACTAAACAAGCTAACTTTCTATTTAAGTTTCCATTTCTAGTTAAGCTTCTAATTGGTGAGCAACAATCGAGTGCCCAAAGAATGAAAAAGAATTCAGTTTAATTCAGCAAATAATTTTTGTACATCTCCCAGCAGAAGAATATCATGAAGAGTAAGACATGGTGCCTGTCCTCAAGAAACAAAGTCTAGAGATGGGGAGACAGGCACGTAAGTGAGTAACTGAAATAACGTGAGGAACAGTAATAAACGCAGGTAAAGACAGCATGGGCCTATTAAGGAGGGACACTCAGAGGTCAACTTACTCTGTTGGAGAAATGAGGGCAAATCAGGGCAGACTTTCTGAAGGAGTAATTACACTGATAAATATGTCAGAAAACTACATAGGAAATAAATTCTGTGACAAGGAGCTGAAATGACATTCCAAAGAGCTAAAAATAAATTCAGGATAAAACATCCCCACAATTCATAAAGAACATTTATAGAAAAAAAACTTCATGGCTATTAAAAGGCAACTTAATGACAAAATACATTTTGTCATTAAGGATCAAGTAGGATTATCAGGGTAGGCTTTTTGAGCTTGTCTTTGACAAAACAAAGGAAAGTAGTTGGATTCAGAGGCTACGAAAGATGGTATGTGTACAAAAGCAGCAGTGAGAAGCTGCATATGATCAATGAAATGCCTTACAAGCAATAAGGCAGATACCCAAAGCTGACTTTCTCAGAGCACTTACCATGTGCTGGGCACTGCTCTTGACATATACTAACATTTGAATCTTCCCAACAACTCTGGGAGGTAGGGACTGTTTTCCTTCCCCTTTTACAGACGCAGAGAGGTTAACCAACTTGTCCAAGGTTAAACAACTAATAAGGAGCAGAGACGGATTTGAACCCAGGGTAATGTGCTCTAGAGTCTGCTACTAATTATTCTGCTATATCACTTCCCTAGAGGTCTATAAGCTGCTGAGGAATGTTCATTAAGTTCATTAAGTGAAAAAGGCAAGGGGCAGAGTGTTTTATAGATTAACAGAATATGTGTGTGTGTATAAATGAATATGCTCTATAGTTTATATGTATTTGGATACACATGTGCTTATACACATAAACATACACATTCATAACAGTGCTTCTCTCTGCGGAGGAGGCGGATCTTAGATAGAAGGGAAAAGTTTCACTATATATGTCTTTGTATTGTTTGTATTGCTATGAATTTCTTTGTCACACTTTTAAATAAATAAAAAACTAGTTCTTACTTAAAAAAATAAAACAATGGGAATGGCACACAGACTAATTCTCTAACGAGGGAGTACACAAGATCACACAATTTCAGTAATGAAGGGGGTTGAGAAGTCTTAATTTGCTCATGGGCGGAGAAATTAATGGATATTTGTTAATTTTGCTCCCTCTTTGAATTTTACCAGTACTCATATTTTTCGCTTGGCGATCCACCTCCCCCATTCGGTCTACATGTTTGAGGTGCAGCTAACCCCACTACCAGCTCCAGGAGTGGAGCCTGGGAATGGCTGTTAATGTAATCACTCTGTCTTCCATTCCCTGTCCCCAGTGTTACACCTCCAGGAGTGGGCTGTGAAAACAACACAGACCACTGAGGGCCCAGAACCCTCAATCTGTGACCCCTTTAACCGGTTTCAGCTTCCAGGAAAGCAGACTTGCTGCTGCAGGACTTGGTGCCCTAACAGAGTGAGCCTGAGGCTGCTGCAGGGGCCACCTTCCGGAGCTGAAGACGGGAGCCTACATAAGAGAAGTCAGAGCTGAGAGGCAGAGAGAAGCCAAATGATCGTGTCAGCTCTGAGTCCAGTGGAGTTCGAAGCTAGCTAGCTTCTCCTTTGGACTTTTCAGCTTTTTAATCAAATAAGTTCCCATTTTTTGCTTGGTTTTAGTTGGTTTTTCTCTCACTTGACATGGAAAGATTCCAACAGATAGAGAAACTGAGGCAGAAAAAGCCTATTTCAACCTGGAAAAGTATGGTGACATACCTAGGGTCTAAGTAATAGTGTCCCAAGTCATTGACTAGGACTTGGGTCACCTGATTCGTAGTCAGGTGAGCACGGGAGGAAAAGGAGAAGGCTGGTGAGGTGCGAGGAACAAGATGGAGAGGCAGGTGGAGGGGGCTGTGACAGCTGTTGAAGACTCTCTGTTTCCAATAATAACCTATTATTATTATGTCATGTCATCTGCCTCTTCTTTAGCTACATCATGATGGTACTAGTGCTCACTTGGGGAAGATAATTCTAGCATCTCCTGCACGTTGACCATTGTACAAATAATTACTGGTTACCTACTATACCATGAACTTTCTGGCCAACCCAATACTACATATTATTCCAGGTGCTGAACATCTACTACCAATAAATTGCTTCATGTAAGGGACTTTGCAGGATCTGAGTAAACCCATTAAGTTGCTAAAGTAGAGACATCTGTCCTATAGAAGTTAAATAGGGCTGTGGATTAGTGAGCAAAATACCATACTTGAAAGTAAAAGCTAGATTTTACTCGAGATTGTGCAATTTACAGTGGCACACCACTGTATTTAAGGCCCACCATCTACTCAGTGGAGAAATGTCCCAGAAATTACTTTATGAAATAAATTATTCAAAATACTGGCAAACTTTCCAACTGAAAGGTTTTCTACTATTCCCTAAGTATATAATAATGATATATAAGAGATACCATGGATACGTGTAAATATCTTTCCCAGGGCATAATGGGGCTACAATGGTCACTGTCACAGACTTTCAGAACCACCGGTTTATAAGCTTAATACCATAATACAATTGTAATGGGTTGAATATTGTCCCCCCAAAATTCATGTCTACCCAGAACCTCAGAATGTGGTCTTACTTGGAAATGGGGTCTTTGCAGATGTAATTAATTAAGATGAAGTCAGACTGGATTATGGTGGGCCCTAAACCCAATGGCTGTTGTCTTTACAAGAGAAAGGGAGATGCAGACACAGAAAGGCAGAGGGAAGACAGTCTTTGGAAGACAGAGGCAGAAACTGGAGAGACACAGCTACAAGCCAAAGAATGTCAAGGACTGCCAGTAACCGCCAGAAGCTAGAAAGGGGCAAGGAAGGACTCTTCGCTAGAGCCTTCAGAGGGAGCATGGCCCTGCTCACAACTTGATTTTGGACTTCTAGCTTCCAGGACTGTGAGAGAATAAATTTCTGTTGCTTTAAACCACCTAATTTGTGGTATTTTGTTATGGCAGCCCTAGGAAAGTAATACAATACTTGTGCAAATGATCATATGCATAATGCCTAAGGGAACACAGTTAAGGAGTTTAAAAAGAATTTAATAGATTCCTTTCTGGCCTCTTGCTACCTATAAGATTTTATAAGAAATCATGTGTTGCATCTAACAGTAAGCTTTTGACATGGCATCTGTTTTCCATCGCCTACCTTAATAACCCCAGACAGAAGGAAGGACATGGTGTAAACAGAGTGGAAGCAGTACTAATTAGAGAAGTTGTGCCTTAAATAAATTAGTAGACTGGTGAAGCTTTTGTGTAGCTCCATGATTCCATAAACCAATCAATAAAACTGCCATTCAATACTCAAATTAGTGTATTTTGGAATATAAAAATAGAAGCAACTACCATTTTTAAGTGCTTACTGTGTGCCATGCACTGAACAACTCAACTTATACTTATATCCTATGAAGCAGGTATTATTTATCTCAACTTAACAAATGAAGAAACTGAGCCTTGGCCAAGTTAAATACCACTGCCTGTAAGTGGCAGAGCTTGGAATCAACATCATTTCAGCCATGAACTAACTGCCTTCAGAGCCAATGTTCTAAAATCTAAAAGTGTGGTCCACAAGCCACCTGGACCTCATCCTAGACTAGAATCTCTAAGAGGAGGACCAGAAATCTGTAGCTTTATTATCTCCTTCCAGGACTTCAATATACTCCTGTTACTCTTTCTCTTGTAACCTGTATCTCACCTTTTCTTTCAAGTTTTCCTCCTCTCTGTACTACATTCCAGGAAATTACTTCAGATCTTTTTTTTTTTTGGTACGCGGGCCTCTCACTGTCGTGGCCTCTCCCGTTGCGGAGCACAGTCTCCGGACGCGCAGGCTCAGCGGCCATGGCTCACTGGCCCAGCCGCTCCGCGGCATGTGGGATCCTCCCGGACCGGGGCATGAACCCGTGTCCCCTGCGTCGGCAGGTGGACTCTCAACCACTGCGCCACCAGGGAAGCCCACTTCAGATCTATTTTTAAATTTGGTAATTCTTCTGTCTCTAATCTTGATTTTAATTCATTCACTGAGTTAAATCACTTCAGTGATTATATTTTAAAGTTGAAATCCTGCTTTTTTTTCTTAACATTAGGTCCTAAGCATTTTCCATGCTGTACAGTCTTCAGAATTAAACAGTAGCATAATATTCTATTCCATGGTTACACCATGATTTACCTATTCATTCTCCTGTTATATCTTGCCATTATATGACATGAGTCCTTAGAAATTATCAAAGAATTATCATACTGAAAGACCCACTGTGATTTAACACGTGTGGAGTGGGCCCCTGGCACCTCTGCAGTTAAAATATTCTTGGGTGATTCTGATGCACATCCGAGGTTGAGAACCATCGATTTAAAGAACCCCCAAAGTACAGACAGACCCTTACTGTTACAGTAATTAACACAATCCCATGGTGGTTAAGAGTGTGCACTCTTCAATCACACTGCCTGAACTGAAACCTTGGGCTCCATCCTTGAGAGACTGTGAGACCCAGGGTAAGCTTCTTAACTTCTCTGTACTTCGGTTTCCTCATTTATCAAATGAGGATCATAGAACCTATTTCAGTGGGCTGCGATGACTAAATGAGATGATATAAATAAGCACAGCAAGCCATCCTTATAACTGTTCTGCTGGGTGGATGGGGACCTAAAGGTGAGAGGCATTGTCTGGGAAAGTCTGCTTGCACCTTCCAGTCCACCTTCATGAGAGTTCAGAGAGGTGAATGGAGACTAGAGGATTCTGGTCTGGAATCTACCTGGAGGGTGGGGAGAGGAGATTGAGACTGCAGGGTAGTTTACAGCCTCAGCTCTAGATCTGCTGACAAGTGGAAAAACAGCTTGTCTGTGGAGGAGGTGTTACACCTTTGGAGGCCGCACTACTGAGGCAGGAAAAAAGTGGGCTTCAGGCCAGACACTTACAACTAGCCTCCTGTTTGCATTTCCTGAGACAAGAGGTAGGTGGGCTCCAGGTTAGGCATTTACAGTCAGCCTCCTGTTTGCTCTCCAAAATGGAAGCAATGACAGAGACAGGGTAAATAGCCAGGCTTTGTCTTCTGTGGACACCTTAAGATAACAGTCGTGGCAGGAACAGAGAGGGGCAAAACCTTGTCTGAGTAAAGGATCAGGGGATCTCTGCTTCCCCCCTCCTTGGGGCAAGGGAGACACTACACATGTGCAGAAAGGCTCCTTGGGGGTCAAAAGTCAGGTGACAACTCCAGGCCATGGGGACTCTTGCTGCTCCCAGATACCTTCACGTCGGGATCCACCTTGGTTGAGAGGTGCGTGGGCACCTAAGGGGAGGGTCCCGAGACAAATTAGCCAGCGGGGGACAAAACAAGATGATTGGCCAGAAGGAAGACAAAGACCCAGAAAACTGCCCCTTTATAAATAATTTAAACTTCCCAAAGGTGTGAATCTCTGAGTTCACCCGTGTGTCTTTCTGCATGGACTTTGTTCTCCCAACAAACTTTTTACTTTTCTCTTTACCTTCTGCCTCCTCGCCTGAATTCCTTCCTGACAAGGCAGGCAAGAAGCAGGGATCCAGGCCCTAGCCACTGGCCCCTGTGGTCTAGTGGTTAGGACTTCCAGTCCGGGAACTAAGATCTTGCTTCCAGCCACCGCTCGCTGCTGCATACGTCTGAAATCAGTTCTCCTGTATGTTCTTACCTTATCAAGAAGAATAACTAGTATGTGACTTTATGAGACCCGAATTCCTGAACGGAATGAGGAAAGGCTATATAATCTTCAAACTGAGACCACTGGGGTTAGAAGAAGCCATCAGAGATGACTATTAAATAATAGTCCCAGGAACAATCATGTATTTAAGGCAAAACAGATGGAAGAAAAATGGGAACAGCCAACAGAGGAAGGTCGCCAAGCCAGGAGGGACAAAAATGAAGCTTAAAATTCAGACAATCTGTAAATTCAAGAAGCCTATGGTTCTCCTAATAATTTCTAAGGGTTACATTTCACAGCTATGATCCATGCTAGAAGTCTCCTCTAATGAGTAGCTTTCTCTAGTTCATAATACAGTAAATTTAGAGGGCTGTTTTTAAAAACATTCTACAAGGTAATATTTTGTTCTAGGGGCCAAATGAAAAACTTCTGAACTACGTGAAAGAAAAATACCTAGAAGTCTAGATTGCGGTTACACATGGAAAGGAGTTTAGTCTGCTTGCCAAGAGCAGGATCTGACACATGGTACCCAATGAATATATGTTAAATAAATTTTCTCTCTTTTGGCTTCAACTACTAATGGTTAACTTCATATTTAATCAGCATCCCTATGGAAGAGCAAGGAAGAAAATGCAGTGAAGCCTATTTGCCTTTTTGGGCTGTTGATACTAAGTCTCCCCACCTTTCCACCCTACAGCCAAAGTGAAGGGAGGTTTTCCTGATCCTTGTGTTGAGCAACCTTAATTATTTCAACTCACTGAAAATGGATTTTTATAAAATGGAAAAATGGAAATAGAAAATTAAAAATTACAAAAATAAAAAAATGTTTTAAGACATTTTATATATCTTTTTTTATTAGCAGTTTTTAAAATCAGCTGCTGTTAGAAAGCTAAAGTGACATGTACTCTGCAGCACTGGATCTTAACCATGTTTGAGTCCTTCCCTTTGAAAATCCGATAAAAAGTTATACTTATCCCCCCAGAAATATGTATATACATACACATAAAATTCTGCATATAAATTTATAAGTCCAAAATCCCTCTGAAACCAGTAAAAGGGATCCAGGTTACAAAGCCCTTCTCTACAATATAGCGCAGAGCTCTGGATTTAGGGGATGTGGTTATTTTCCCTTTTTAACATACGCAAATTGTGAACAGCTTAGGGGTTTTGAAAAAAATTTTTTAAAATGCTATGAAGTAGATTTCATGTGCATGCCTAATTGATTACTGGTGATCTTCTCTGTTTTTAGTAACTGAGTCAGATTAAATTATTCAAAACTAGTATTATAACTAGATCCTTAAAATGGCAAACCTCCCAAACCAGACAAGTCCATACAAAGGAAAGGGAGATTACACAAGGATATGTGATATCCCTAAATGCCACAGCAGATCAGCCAGTCTTTATTTGACCTTGACAGAAACTTAACATTTAGGATTTTTAAGTGAGAGGCACCAAGAGTGGAGACTTAAGAAAGAAAAAAAAAAAACCCAATTGTGGGGGGTAGGGACAATAAAAAAGCTGTTGTTGACCCAAACATTTCAACACATACCTTCTGTTCAATATAAAACACTAAGGAAGGAAAACATATGTGAGAATCAGCTTTCAGAAAACATCTGATTAAAAATAGTTACACTACATCAGCTGTGTTTCAAGTTGTAGTCCATTGCATTTGGTATTTATAACTAAAGAGAAAATAAGAATACCAACTGGTCAGCTATTTGTATTTTAGAGTCAAGGTCACTGACAGCTTTCTGGTTGGCACGGAGTGGGCCACGCGGGAGGATGTCACAGCAGCTGAGGATGCATGCTTTCTGGCCACTATGGAAGAGAATCGGTGAGGGTTTCTGAAGCCGCATGGGGCTGTTCCTCTTGGGCACCTTTCCACCTCTGTGAGGAGGAAGGTAGTTTGACTAATATAAAAATCTCATGATTAACTTTCGGGAAAGAGGGAAATGAGCCTTCCCTGGCACTCCGTACTGAGTCAAAAACAGGCAGGGACAAGCTTCGCCTCGAGGAAGGGACTTGTGCTTTTCTGCCAGCCTCTCCCATTAGGAGATCCACGATGAAATTAGAACTGAGGAAACTTTAAAGGGAAACTTTGTAGGACAGTATAATAGATTATTAAATGCTGAACAACAGGAAAGCTTTTCTTTAAAAAGGGCAAGATGTAAGAGTTAGGCTGCATATTTACTCTCCCTAGATTTTTGAATATTATTATTTTTTCCTGTACGAGTCAGAATAAACTCCACATTAGGAATGAAGAAATTTTATCTAGATGATAAAGAGCAATCAATAGAATCAAAGTGAACACTAATCTTCAAGTGTTTTAGCCCAATTTTAACTCTTATTTGCCCTGAAAAAAAGCCATCATGTATAATAGAAAATTTGAGTTGAAACCAGTAAAAATTAATTTTATTGAAAATGCCAGTATTCATGGAATACTTGCATAGTAAAAATATTAAATTCAGAGCAGTGGTTTACCTATGAAGAAGAAGAAAAAAGTGAACAATGGGCGGGGCTTTAGTTGTATCTTTTATTTTAGAAAGAGATCAGAAGCAAATATGGTAAAATGCTGATACCGTTGGCCCTCTGTATCCTCGGGTTCCACATCGGTGATTCAACCAACCACAGATGGAAAACATATTTTTTTAATTCCAGAAAGTTCCAAAAAGTAAAACTTAAATTTGCTGCGCACCGGCAACTATTTATATGGCATTTACATTGTACTAGGTGTTAAAAGGAATCTGGAGATGATTTAAAGTATACAGAAGGATTGTGCAAAGGTTATATGCCAAGACTGCCCCATTTTATACAAGGGACTTGAGCATCCATGAATGTTGGTAGCTGCGGGGATCCCAGAAACAATCCCCCAGGATACTGAGGGATGACTGTACCTGTTAAATCAGGTGGTGGTATATGGTGTTCTTTACATCAATTTTTAAATGTCCCATACACATGAAATATTTTATAATTAAAACAATTTTTTAAAAAGAATGTGAAGACTTCCACGGCAAGACCCGTGAAAGCTAATGGATTCTTTGACATGAAAGAAACATGCAGAACACCAGATGGTTCAACAGTCCTAACTCTAGAAATAATCTCAATATTGTAAGAGTGTGTCTAAGCCTAGCCTACATCCAGCTTATCAGAAATAGGGTATTAAGCATAGGACAAAATTCCAGTAGCAAAAGGAGAACTGGGGTAGGCTCTTAGAGTTGGTTTTAAAATGATTTAACTTGAGGTGTCATATTTGGACAATCAGCAAGAGAGAAAGAAACCCAAGCAGGGTTATATGTTTACAAGCTCTATAAAGCCCAGCTAGAGGTCTGCAGCCCCCAAACCACAGCCAGCCCCTACAGCTTTGGGGCTGGCCCTCAGCACTTTGCTGCTGCCTGTGTGTGACCGAGCGCATGCTGAACCACTAGCCTTCCAGGGGCCGCTCTGGGGCGTGGTGCGCTCTCCCAGAGGCATGATGAGAAGAGAGAGAGTGAGGCCGGAGGAGGGAGAGGAGGGTAAGAGGCTGTAGGTGAGGAAAAGGCAGAGCCTGGAACACTTTACTCTTAAGCCTGAACAAATGTACTTTAATAAATATGGAGCATACGTAAATTTCAGAAATATCATTTCCTTCCAGTAAATGTAAACGCTCTCCATCTGCAGTTCCCGTGGAAATGGAATTCGGTGAGAGCATCGGGCACTGGCTATTACACCTCCGTCTACCGTAAGGGAGACGGAGGACCACTCCACAGATGCCTCTGTTGCTCATGGCCAGTGGCTATGCAGGTTTACAGCCCTGACTGAATCCATCTCCACCTTCACTTTCTCTTCTGTAACAGTTTACAACGGAGAACCAACAGAACTCCTATGTTAACTTTTAGGTATGCAGTTATCATGGAATGTGGAATGTTTAGGATATGTTTTTTCTTCTCTTTTCCAGCTTTCTCCTTAATATCCAGGTACACTAACTCAGAGATTCTATAAGAAATTATAGCGTCGTCATGATCATCAACTCGAAAATAAGTATCTAATAATCAGGGAAAGTACACACGTTTGCAAAATAATATACTCAGGCAATTCTATATAACCTATGCACTACAGCTTTATATAGCAGAAAAGTGTGCAAAGGAGAAAGGTTAAGGTCGATTAGACACTGCATCTAGATCAGTGGTTCTCGAGCAGGGTGCTTTTGCCCCCCCAGGACGTATGGGAATGTCTGGAGACACATTTTGGTTGTCACAACTGTAACGATGCTACTGCATCCAGTGGGTATAAGTCAGGGATGCTGCTAAATATCCTACAATGAACTGGAAAACCCTCCAAAGTATAAAGCTTTCTCACCCAAATCCCTGGCTAGTTGTCTCTGTCCCACCGCTTGTCTTGCAGCCTCACAAGTAGCGGGTGCTTACTGAACTACTGCCAGAGACATGTACAGTTGTGAAGACCCTCCTGGTAAAGATACACACTGAGAGCAATTCCCTCCTCTGCCTAGATTTTACAGGCAAGAGAGATTTAAAAATCCATTTGTAAACCAGAAGGTCACCCTCAACTATCCTTTGTGAAAAAGACTATATATTAAAAGTGATATTGGAAGAGCTCTGGAAAAACTACCTCATGATTGACTCTTTCCCTCCTCCCCATCCTTCTGATTAAGAGCTTCAAGGATAAATAAAATTACTTCCTTTAACTATTACAAAGAGCAGAGTCATTTAAACTCTGAGTGAATGATGAAAGCCTACGAGAACAATGACAGTTTGTAATGGACTCTCTAAACTATTCTTCATTTTCTTACAACTGGATTAAATGCTTAATAAATATACGTTGAATTAGTAAATAAAAATATAATTGGGTGAAACAGCGAAGCTGTAGCTGAAGTTCAATAACAACTAATCTTACACATTTATATTTTGACTTCCTTTATTATTAGTTGTTTATATATCTAGATTTCCCACTAAGTATTAAACTCCTTGATACAGAAACTATGATTTGAGAAGAACATCTAATGTCCATTAGGTTGTTTTATTTCTAGACTATTTTGTAAATGTGAGGCAGCAACCACTACATGAGAAGGATGTATGAAGTCTGAGCATAAATGGATATATAGTTTTTTTATTAGGTAACAAATTTATAACAAAGCTAATGCCATGGATTTTTTAGTATCAAGAACTGTCACTTAGCCACAAAAGACTGGAGCAATAGGAGTAAGCAGTTGTTGAAAATACTGTAATTTATATTTTTTTGTACAGAGACAGTCTAGAAAAAAACTCCCAGTTTTTCTCTTAATGCTAATTCTTCAGTAATTACAATCAGTGTCAATGCAGATAACATGTATCTTTCAATTATCCTTATTACAAGTACACACGTATAGACACATACAATTTTTATATACAGGACACACAGACACAGGTGTTAAAAAGATAAGTGCTGGATCTGACTCCCTAGTATCTGAGTACCCTTTACCCCTGAGCTCCTCTCCTCTGTTGTCCAGAGTTGTAATTCTCTGCGCCTTATCTCACCATTGTCCTCCCGTGTCCTGTCCCCTGGGTCCCGGCCCCCAGCACCCCAAATGCACACGTTCCATATGAGAGTT
The DNA here is from genome assembly GCF_002837175.3 of Physeter macrocephalus. Classification (NCBI taxonomy): domain Eukaryota; kingdom Metazoa; phylum Chordata; class Mammalia; order Artiodactyla; family Physeteridae; genus Physeter; species Physeter macrocephalus. The sequence continues at coordinate 22,195,214 of NC_041220.1, read as the reverse complement.
CAATAAGCAAGAGCCTGCTGTAGGATAATGAGCCACGGGTCCTTTGAGGACAGCAAGGCTCCTCTCTAAGAACCTCAGTTTCCTCACAGGCTTTACACTTTTTACCTAACAGGGTTGTCTGAGGATAGAGGAGATAATGTATGTAAAGCACTTCCCAAATCTTTGGTGCTTAATAAATGCTAATTCCCTTGTTTTATTGCTGCTCCTCTTTCCTCATTCAGATTCTAAAGGACTTGAGACCATAAGACTGTGGCTAAACACATCATATTTACCCTGCCTAATGACCCTGAACAGGAAAAACATCTTTCATTCCACAGGAGAGCTCGGACAGACTTAAAATGCTAATACAACTGGTAGGACCAATACTACATAATATTCTCAAGAGGGAAAGAATCACAGGATTTTGTTTTAGATCAGGGATAAGAAAATAGAAAGGGCTGGACCTAGAAGTGGGATATGAGGAGAGGGAGGGAATAAAATGCAAGGTTGAAAACCAAAGACAAATTTCCTTGACATCACGATTTTACTGGAGGTCTGTCTTGTTGCCCTTCACCTATTCACAACAACAAACCAATAAGAAGACTGAGGCCAAAAGAATGTTATATCCTAAGGGGCACTCACACCTTAGCGGGAACTGAGTTGATAACCTTTGCCAAAGCCTTGAATCACTGAACAAATGAAAATGTTTATAAATTATGAAATTGCAATTATGGACTGGTTTATCTGCAAAACTGTTAGCAATCAGTCTATGAAACAAGACATCACATTATGAAAATAAAAAACTCAAATTACCTCAGCGGAAGATATTCCCAATTAATAAAAAGAGAGAAAAAGAACCTGAAGGTATAGAAAAGGCTCAGCCAAGCCCACCACAGCATGTCATGAAGTACTTCATTCCAAGGACCACCACATGTGGATGCGCAGCTGCTCAAGCAGAGGCCCTGTGGTATTGCCAGGCTCTCTGTGGACCACTTAGATACATTTTCTCATTCAACCTCTAGAGACTTTATGAAGTAGAGACCATTAACATGTCTGCATTTTGCACATTCAGGTACTGAGGTTTAGTAGTGTTGGATAACCCAGTCAAAGGCACACAGCTAGTAACAGAGTCTGGATCTGAATTCATGAGCTGAAGTTTTGTTTTTCAACTGAGTTTTGTTTTTCACTAGAACTCCAAAGAGCTGAAATCAAGCACTCTTTCAAAGACTTATTAAAGTTTTAGGAAGTATACAACTAAAAAACCCTTTAAGATTATCAAGAAATAATAAAAGTTCTGTTAGTTAATGTTGAGACAATTTGTACTAAATGGAACTATTAACAGAGTTCTAAAATCTGTCACCTCTATTGCTAAGAGACACATTTCTATTTAAATATTATAATAATCACGTGAACACTTCAGCTTAGGCACAGAGGCAGATGGTAGTTATATTTAAAGGGTTCCTTTCTTTTGCTCCTAGGACATCAAATCTTCCAGAATTCACATGGAAAGATACCACGAACTTACTTTGACCTGAGGATAGGACTTCTTGTTCTTTTCACTAGATGCACCAGGGAGTCCGCCATGGGAGGGGCCTTCACACACATAACGGAAACGAAATCCTCTCTGCAAAGGTAAACACAAGGTGAATAAGTTTGAGAAATACTTACTAAAAATTATAGGGACAAAGTTATACAAATTTTAAATGCTTGGTGTAGTAAAGGAAAAACATAAACCGTGAAAGATGGTAGATGAGAACCACTTTTCCCATAACCTTATTACGAACATTGATGGTAACTGATATTTGTGCACTGAGCTGTGGCTTAAAAGCCAGGCCCCTGGCCCTGCAGAACCTCTCCTGCTGTGCTATGTGGACAGTAACCTGCTGCAGAGTTTAAGCCTTGGACTCGACGTGCTACAGCTTGTTTGCATCAGAGCTTCCTCATCTCGAATTGCTGCTGCCAAGCTCTGAAATTGGCCGTATGACTCAAAGTTAAGCTTCTCTGACTCTTACTTGAAGGAATTCCTTTATCGACTCTGATGACAGCTGGTCCAGGAGGGCATACAGAAATGTCTTGTTAAATATATCGCATCAGCGTTGTAGAACACACCCTATGCTAGACCTCACATCTGGTCAGCAACTCTCAACAGCTCAGAAGAGAAGAGTTTTGATTTAAGATTATCGCTATTATCAGCTCCATCTGGACATGTTAACTGACTTGAATAAATCCAAAACTAGATAGTCCCTTTATATATTAACTCAAGAATTTTATAGACATAGTAAATCGATTTAGAATTAGCTAGAAGGGCTTCCCTGGTGGCACAGTGGTTGAGAGTCCGCCTGCCGATGCAGGGGACGCGGGTTTGTGACCCGGTCCGGGAGGATCCCACATGCCGCGGGGCGGCTGGGCCCGTGAGCCATGGCCGCTGGGCCTGCGCGCCCGGAGCCTGTGCTCCGCAACGGGAGAGGCCACAACAGTGAGAGGCCCGGGTACCAAAAAAAACAAAAACAAAAACAAAAGAATTAGCTAGAAGCCTTTACTATGTGGGCTGATAAACAGCTAACTTCTGTTTTTTATCTATACAAATAAGGTTAGACTAGACCATACTCAAGGTCTATTCCAGTTCTAACATTTTATGATTTACAAAGCTAACAATTATAACTGTGCATATTTGTATACAAAGAATAAAACAAGAGCACTTATGAGAATGGCTCTCATCATCATATTAAGGGAGCTTGCAACATTTTCCCCGAAAGACTCAACTTTATAATGATGTCAAACAATCTGTGGTAGTGTTAGTAGTTTATAATTATACAGTTACTTGACCGGATGGTTTTCCTATTCTCAAATTCACCCTTTAGTGAAAAGAATATGTTAATGCACTTTAAGGAACATCCTCACCTTTCATTTATGTTATTGTGGGGCTGACTGCATATAAAGAGTACTGGATCCCTAGGCATCAGAAGCTCCGAACACCCACTACTTGGTGGTGAGGGTTTTCTCCCTTGCACACTGGACAGTGGAGCCCAGCAAACACGGAGGTTTTGACAGCTTTGAGCTCACGGACCAATGTAAAATTTCTGCCCTCCTTAGATTGCACTGCATTTCACTATGCCTCATAGGGTCTTGAAAAGCAGTCTGAGAGGTCCAGGTACCCTGAACTAATGAAAGCACCTGAAATTGTTTCTAAATTCTGTGAGAATTTTCTTATTTCCAAAGAGGATCAGTAAAGCATATTTCATGGGACGAATAAGGCCTGAAGTAAATTCCTTAGTCGGGGAAACTGCTTCAAGTCACACATGGGTCTGGGGTGTACGATCAACTCATCAAAGTGGCACCTAAAACAACTCTTGCAAATGGCTCTTCAGGAGATCCCAAACCTAAACACCTGGGAAGCTTTTTGAGGTTAGTCATTTGGAGGCAATTATCCTCTGTTTTGCTTCTCACAAAATTCAAACTAAAAAAAAAAGTTACAAATTCAGACCTATACCTTTTATAGACAAAGGCTGTTGACTTATTTTTAATAATTAAGTGAAATTTCTAAAAGCATGAAAAAGCAACAGCGTGTGCAACAGCCTCCAGAATTGGCTAGCCATAAAATAGGGATTTACCTGACTGGTAATCAATTTAAATACAAGTTCAGTTTTTAAATAATATTAGATAATTAGCACTTAATAATATGCAACAGAACTGGATACACTAAAGATTAGTAGTCTATGCTGTGACTCATCTCTGTCAGAGCTGGGAAAAATTGTGGCAGAGACCCCAAAGACAAGAGAACATTTTTCTAGATTTTATTTTTAAAACTTAATAAATTAATTCATTATCTTTAATCACAAAATTCCTTCAGGACAGTTGGAAAAATAAGTACTTATACATATACTTTTATATCTTACTGGGAGTAGTTTCAAATAGAATATGAGTAAAGAGACATGTCTTAATAGCTTGCTTATCATTTAAAAAACAATAGACATTATTCATGGCTGTATAAAAGTATCTAAACTTCCATGCAAAGGAACTTCTAACCTGAGGATAGAAATTTATTACTGTTTTTTTTTGCTTTTTTTTTTTTTTAAGGAAGCTAGGATGTCTTCAAATGCATAGTCTGGTTGCATTTCAGATTCTAAATTTTGAGATTAAAGGTTTGCCAATCCACAGCCATTCATCTCAGTAACTCCATTTGCTTAAAATGAGTCATCAACCTCAAAGGCAAGGCTATAACCATCTGGTCAGAAAGTCTGACTTAAATACAATCTTCTTACTTTCACTGGAGTCAGACATCAAAATATTATCAGTTTGGTAAGCAAACACATTGATTTACTCAGATAAGCTTTTACACATCCAAAAACAGCAAATTAAATTTTGCATTTTGGACCTATGTAATCCACCCTTCAAATAAATCATAAGTATCTATTTTTCCTTATGACTACTGGACCCACAGTAAGAAACTGCATTTAAAAATTCTTATTGTACTGCTACGCTTATGAAAATGGATACTTGAAAAACACATTTTACCTAGCATGCAAATAAAGTTTAGTTGATTTCTCAGTTTCACAGACTACTCAGAAAATTTTCCAGGAGGCCAGACCACTGCCTAGAATGTTAAGGGATAACCTTCCACTGGGAGGGTCTTTGAGAGAGTAAGTAGCCTCCTCTGGGAACTCACCACTGTGGAATCGGACACGGAGGTAAAACAAAGTCATGTCAGCAGCCTGTGGGGTCAGGGTGTGCCACCTGCAAGCTACTAAAACAACGGCCTCAAGTCTCACATGGCATTCCTGTCCCTGCACCAAAAATGTTAACCCAAGTTCAATCTTGTAAGGATAGTCTATTTGGTCATAGTTAAGATATTTACATCCTTTATATCTTGACCAAAATCCAAATACATATATAAGGCCACCATTAGAGTAACCACAACAGATGCTTTATGTAAGTTCTTGACCTAGTTAGCATTTGTTAAGTGTTACACAATGCAAAAGTGTTACACTTATTTGCCTGAGCTACTAAAAACATTTAGGAAAGGTACTGGATGATATAACTCAAGAAAGCAGGTACACTCATCCTCAGTCTCACACAGATGTGGTAATAAGCACATCCATTTGGAGATTTACCGACTTTGTCCTCATTTTGCAGAAGACTATACCATTATTTCCATCCCTCAATGACTGAAATCTCCTACAGGCAAATATTAGAGATTCTCTTCCCTCCTCTTTGATAGCACTGGTCCCATACAATTTCTAATAAATATTTACCCATGGGGCCATGGTGAGGAGGCCACTTCAATTCCCAGGTATCCTCTGTAGAATCTAGTAGTAAGAGGAAGAGCCTGATAAAATAAAATGCTCCTCTCCTGACTCCAAAGAGACTGAGTCCAAAGCTAACACCAGAGAGAAGAGAACTCAACTGTCCATTCTAATACTTTCTCTACACCCTACCTTTAGTACCTTTATTATCTTAGGTTACATGTTTCAAAGACAGAACAGAGAAGGCTGGAGCTCCAAAGGAAGGAGGAAGGCTAAGAAGTACTGCATGTGCAGGGACATGCTGATGGACCTAACTCAGCGTACATGAACGGCACGCATGTGTATTCCCTTATAAATGAAAATGAGTGGAGATAACCTATGCCTCTCCTAGGAGTGGCTGGTAAGCAAAGTTAGTGGAGATCGTGGGATATCAAGGATCTCTAAGTTTTACAGAACTACATACTGAGGCTCAGGACAGTGTGAAGAATGACTAAGAGAAATGTAAAGTGGATGAATAAAGCTGTCACATAATTTGTCAGGTTGTTGATCTTCTAGATAAGGTCCTTCCTTTGTAAAATTCGTTTATTATTTTATTTGGTACTTGAGATATTAATATTGGACTTATGGATCTAACAATTAAAGAGAAAGTCCCACCCCTTTCATCTTCTTACCTGTTTAGGTTGCTCTAATATTTGAAGGTATGGGCCATCTGCTAAAAACAAAACAACAAACAGAAACCGAAAGAAACTGTGAGGCTTCTCAAATATGGTAAAAAGAAAAATATATACATATAAAAGAAGTAAAAAAACTGAAATTATGTTTTTAAATATAGGCTTCAAATAAATGTTTTAGCTAAAATTCCACAAGGATATATCTTCTTTGTTTGCATATTAAATTTATCCTTATTTTAACAACAGTTTCACACCGTCACAGAGAACCACACTATATAAACGCCTTGCTGAATGGTGATGGCACATTGCACAACCCAACAAAAGGCATGATGTCCGGCAAGGATTAAGGCATCAATAGCCTTCACAATCATGTCCACTAACGAAGCATTTTTTAAATGACACAAATACCAGTTAAAAGCAGCAACCACTTCCTGGGCACTATGAAATTTTCTTTTGCCGTCGTATCGTTAGACACTGATTTCCATTCTTCAAAGAGAATGTGCTTAATGTGACATTACAAGAGACTGAACTAGTGCCTACATGTGAAACACACAGATAATGATCTCAGGCTATCTGCTTTTCCTTACACTAAGTTTTTGGTTCCTTTCCAATACTCGAATCCATAAGTACTGCCCTCATTCCTTAACTGGCTAGCTTGTTCCTCCTCCCTCCCAAATTTAATTTGGTCTGTCAGACATGGTAGATTCTTTTTATTCACTCATAGCCTTCTGATGTTTGTATACAACTTTTGAGTACTGTGCTCTCATATAAACTCTGTTCTAAAACAAGCATTTTATAAAATTCTGAAAATAATTTAGATAGGTGCATACCAATTAATTGTTATAAAAACAAAGAATACTAGAAGCTTAATCCATAGCCTGACTATACCTGACTTTGGAAACTCAAAGGAAAATCAGAACCTCTGACAGTATAAATACAAATTTGTTCAATATGAGAAAGTCCCTAAGCTTCCCAGCTGGTTTTTATGTCAACAGTAAAATAATCTGTAGCTCTGCAATAAGTGTTTCTCACTTGTTTGAATGTAAATTAAAATGGTACTAAAAAAATTCTAGAATGCTTTGGTGACCATTTCAACCTTCACTGTCTCTAGGCCAGAAGTTCAAGACTTATTTTAGATAAGTATATTTATTAAGAAAGCTAAACTTTCAGGTTGAAATTAAAAATAAACTTTAACTTGAGAGAGGATTTATTTTTACCTTTTCAGTATTATGATCAGTCAGGATAAGGCTAGAAAACTGTAGGAAACTAAGGTATAATTATTTCCTGTTATTATTCAAGAAATTTACAAGGAGTCAGTCGAAAAATGACTGAATTTGAACTGAAACATACACAAGAAAAGAAAAAAGGGTAGGGACTGACCAATGTAGTATAATTTAGGTAAATTATCTTCTCTTGTCTGTATGAAATTAATTCCTGGATGTACTTAACTACTTTTAGAAAAGAAACTGTTAGAATTTTAAAATTCCAAAAAATGGCTAGAATTTAATTTCTGATAAGGAGATAAAACTGATTAGAAAAGGAAATATTTTCACACTGCTAATATAAAGCCTGTACAATAATATAATAAATCTATTCATTAACATTCCCTCTAGAAAGCTAAATGAACTTATGAAGAAGAGAAGTCTTTAAGAAAGCAACATTTGACAGCAAGGTCCTACTGTATATGTATAGCACAGGGAACTATATTCAATATCCTGTGATAAACCATAATGGAAAAGAATATAAAAAAATGTATACATATGTGTAACTGAATCACTTTGCTGTATAGCAGAAATTAACACAACACTGTAAATCGACAATACTTCAGTTAAAAAAAAGAAGGCAACATTTGGATGTCATGGAAAATACAGAGGAGTTGGAACACATTTACATCAAACTTCAAGTCTCTCACTTCTTATTAACTGTTGTAAAAATACTTGAAGTTTTGCTATTATTTTTGCTGTAGGATTTAATTTCCTTTAAATATGTGAAATTTTAAGGTTTGGGAATTTTATTAGTGAAATGGGGCCATTTTTTCTCTTTCAGGGAACACACTCAAACATTAAATCAACTAGAAAATTAGAATTGATATGCATGTATTTGTTTTAATGCCAGTTTTCCTTGGCCGCATTTCTATGCCATGAACTGACATCCTACAGCATAATGTTATAGACCTAGCAGTCGTGCCATATCCCATAGAGTTTTCCACAAGTAGCAAAACTACTAATGGTTTTAGATTTCAAGAAATATAAAACAGTCTACATGAAAATTACAAATTAATACTGGTTTATATTACCTCTCTATTCCTTTAAAATGTGAATAAAACATCCATACATCTTGGTTTATAAAAAACTGAACTATGCCACTGCAATGCAGAGGGAAAATATGTGACAATAAAAATGATGAGGTAATAACTGGAAAATATGATTTTGAGGTATAATTATAAAAGTTCTTCTAATGTTATGGGCTAAATAATTCCTACAACATGAAGCTCTGACTACAGAATATTTACTGAGATAGTTCTTTTGATAACCTTATTTCTATCTCCATAAACTTGACGAAATAAAAACATTAAGAACGCATTTGCATCAGGATATTGTTTGGCATCTACAAGGCATTAAATGGAAACGTATATGCTTCCTGAGGGCAGAACCTTTCATGTTTCCAATAAAGTATCAGTACCAAGAAAAAGACTTCGATCCTCAGAATAAGAAGTTCACAGGAAACACAGAAGCTACCAAGACATTTACTTGTTCACAGGAAGCTGACCTAGAGCTTACACTGGACAGCACTTGAGGAGATCTCAGGTACAGCAGCCTCTACAAAATACGTTTTGTGGGGTAAAGAGAGAAAGGGCTCAGCAGCACACTTAGTGAAGCTAATGAAGGTGAAGGTACAGCAGATTCATTTTTTTCCCTTCCCATGAACTTCTAGAAATAATAGATATAAAAATGCAGAAAAACATCTGATCTAAAAAATGAAAAGTTCCAGCGTAACAACACTAATTTTAAATGACGATGATACAAATTGGATAAAGTCTCCCACTGAGGACAAGCAAAGCCATGGTAACTAGAATAGCTGATGCCCACTTCAGTGATTACAGAACTCTCTGTTACATACAACTTCCAAAATTGACTCACATCGCTTGTGAGCATCTGCTGAGTCCCCCGGTGATGTGAGGAGCACATAAAAAGAGCTAACACAACAAGCTTACGTAAAAATCAATAAAGAAAAACAGAGACTGAGTTGACTTTTTGTAATCGCCCATAGGAGATTAAACAATTTGTTGATGGGGATAATTAATAGTCATATTAGGAGGAAGGATGATTCTCATGAGTTTATCCAACTGGTCAGAACATAAAGCAAAAAGCTTTTTAAAAAGATGATTTTTCTACTGAGATGACTTTTATGATTTTTGTACAATTTATGTTCCCAGTGTCTGGTATACTGGCTGGCACACAATAGGTACTCAAAAGTGTTTTCGGAATAGATCTGAGGAGTTGAGACTGCCTCATGTTTGCCTGGGACAAAGGAAACAGAAGTTATAAAGACACCAGAGATAACAAGATTGGGTGAAAGGAAAAATCCTACATGAAGCAAAGAAATTCCTTTTGAGCTGTGCTAGCAGATATCAGCAACAATTGTCAGTCATACAATGGGTAACTGGGGTCACACATGTTTGTGCAAACATAGTCCAAAGAAGTATACTGAAAGATTGTTTTTTTTTTTTATAAATTTATTTATATAATTTTTACTTTTGGCTGCGTTGGGTCTTCGTTGCTACTCGCGGGCCTTCTCTAGTTGCAGCGAGTGAGGGCTGCCCTTTGCTGCGGTGCAAGGGCTTCTCATTTCGGTGGCTTCTCTTGTTGTGGAGCACGGGCTCTAGGCGCGTGGGCTTCAGTAGTTGTGGCACACGGGCTCAGTAGTTGTGGCTCACGGGCTCCAGAATGCAGGCTCAGTAGTGTGGCGCACAGGCTTAGGTGCTCCGCGGCATGGGGGATCTTCCCGGACCAGGGCTCGAACCCATGTCCCCTGCACTGGCAGGCAGATTCTTAACCACTGCGCCACCAGGGAAGTCTCAAAAGTTTGGTTTTTAAAACATAAATCACCATTTCCTTTCCAGGTACCTCACTGACTTTCTAAAAGAATGTACAGAAAATCCTGAATTTAAAAAAAGCAAGGGCTTCCCTGGTGGCACAGTGGTTGAGAGTCCGCCTGCCGATGCAGGGGACACGGGTTCATGCCCCGGTCCGGGAAGATCCCACATGCTGCGGAGCGGCTGGGCCCGTGAGCCATGAAAAAAAAAAAAAGCAAAAGCAAAATGACAGCGCAACAGAGATGAGGAATTTTCTTACCTGTTGGCAGTGGCATCTCTGGTTGAAATAATTCTGGATTATTAAATATTGTATGATTCAAAGGATCCAAATGAAACATCTATAAAAAGGAAAAAAATATTTGTCATTATTTTTCCAACATTGTATTAAAAATTTGAACTTGAAACACCTAAGACTTAACTATAGGAACAAAAACTAAAGCCAAAAACAAAAACCTGATAACACTTCAAATTAGAATTTAAAAAATACACTCAGGAGACATAGCTAAGTTCTCATATATATAGAACTTTACAGGGGGCTATGTGACAAAGGGATTTCAGAAGAATGACCCAGCTGTAAAGTCCACAGAGGTAAGGACATGGTGTAGCTTGCTTACTGGTATATCTGCAGGACCCAGTGTACATTTATCAGAATGGATGCTTAAATATTTGTTGAATTTACGATTTAAAGCTTATACTCTCTTAGAAATGTAAGCATGAGACGATAATCCTAGAAATCTGTATTTCTTTTCCTAGAAATCTGTATTTCTTTTATGATGATAAATAAACTCCTCCTCTAGCCATCCAACTTCAAGGCCTGAAAGAATTAGGCAGCAGCCCTAGAACCACTTACAGAAAAACTGAAAATACAACTTAGTCCAAAGAGCAAACAACTGAGCACTGGGCTCCCTCGCTTTTTTTTTTCCACCTTTATTTACCTAGCACGACACAAAATACTTGGAATTTAGTGGGTGTGGCAGGCTGAATAAAGGCTCCTCCACGGACATCCACATCCCAGTCCCCAGAACCTGTGACTGCTATCTCATATAGCAAAAGGGATTTCGTACATGTTACTAGGGTAAGAATATAGAGATGGGGAGATTATCCTGAATTATCCAGGTGGGCCCTATGGGAGGGACGCAGGAGATCAAAGTGAACTGTAGGAGATGCAACAATGGAAGCAGGAAGCTGGAATGATGGAAGGGGTCGCAAGCCAAGAAATGCAAACAGCCTCTAGAAGTTCAAAAAGGTAAGGAAGGCTTTCGGAAGGAATGCAGCCCTACCAACGCCTTGATTATAGATTTCTGGCCTCCAGACTGTAAGAGAATAAATTTGTATTTTTTAAGCTACTAAACTTGTGGTAATTTGTTACAGTAGCACCAGAAAACTAATACAGTGGGTAAACAATATATTTTGATTGAATTATAATCGAACAGTAAGTTACTAATAATTACTTATCCCAAGAGAAACATTTTCTTCCCACTTAGTTCACTCAGGATTTAAAATTCATATTTCTGAGTTTGGTATTTATTTCAACCTAAATAAGTCATCTGTGAAATGTCTGTGGACAGCACAGAAACCAAACGTTTCATTTTTTTTATGATACACTAGTTAGTAAATATGCTGGAGCTGACATTTTTTTAAAAAACACAAATATTTTACTTCTTTTCTTTACTAGCATATTATTGGACATTCTTGGGTACCTAAGAATCTGTATGCCTAGTTAAATCAAGACTAAGAAATGCAGTGTTTAAATAAAGAAGGCTTCAGATCCAGTTGTGAGGTATGCAAATTTTCAACTGAGGAACAATAAATGTACTCCACTTCAGTGCTTCAGAGTGAAGTTCATCTACACTATTCACCATTTGCTAAGAAGGAAATAAAGGAATGAAAAAACATGTTATTATAAAAATGGGCCCCACCTTACAGAGAGAATTCATCAGTCTCAGAGCAGAAAAGATGACCTATCAGAAAAAAAATCTTTCCTACGGTCCTGCAGGTGGCTAAAACGAGTGGTCAGAGGGCCAACACTCTGATCTTAGGAGAGACACATGCCCCACTTCAGACAAGAGGGAAGCTGTGTTGTGTGCTGCAGCTTGCACTGTGCATTAGGTCAGTGGTGGGGAGTAAATTGCAGAATACATTAAAACACTGAGGACATGCACATTTCAGGAAATATATACCATTAATCTTGAGACAAGGAAACAAATAAACTTCAAGGACCTCTCCCTTCAAAAATGGAAATATCAGAACATGCCCAACCTCTGTTGCTGATGATCACAAAAATGCCCACATAAGAAAAGCTTTCAAAATGAATGTTTTCAGCAGGTTTTGCTCTTGTGTGGCATAAAGGACCATCTCTTGCTGATAGGATTTCCTGCGTATAGACAGGAAAGCATGGTTTAAAACTAAGCTGACCAACCCTAATGCTGGTTAGAGTTTGCCTTTAATCGTTAGATAGCATATTAAAAGCGAAAGGTAAAACACAGGTTTTTTATAATATGAGTAGCCAAATGTTTTTCATGCTATAATCAAAGAAAATGCTCTTAGATTTATCCTATATCATCATCTGTACAATAAAATTCAAAAGAAGTATCTTAATGTGGAAAGCAATGCATACTCATTCTTTCTAAACCAATCAGAACATTATCAAGAGTAATGAATGCTATATAAGTCTATTTTATTTAGAGAAGTAATACTAAATCCCTTTAAAAGTACTGGGTTGGCCAAAAAGTTGGCTTGGGTTTTCCGTAAGATGTTACCAAAAACCCGAACGAACTTTTTGGCCAACCCAATATTTCACTTTTGGTTTCTGATTCTTTGTATGCATAAATTTGGGAAATACATTTTTTAGGTGGCTAACGTTTAAGTGTGAAATGATTACAAAATGTGGACCCGGGTGTCCTGGTACCTAGTGTTCCCTCTCTTTGTCTAACCTAGCAAATTACATCTTTCAAATCTCAGCTTACATAGACTTCTTTTGGAAAGTCTGCAGAACCCCACTCTCCTTCGCAGGCAGCACGGAGTGATCCTCCTCAACATGTCTGTCCCACAGTGTGCAGACCTACTACTACAGCATGTATCACTACATGGAAACTATTCATGTCTCTGTCCCTATTAGAATGGCAGCTGCCTGAAATGTGTCACATTTTTGTACCCCTCCTTAGCCAATGTTCTGGTACATAGTAATGCCTCAATGAACAGCTCATGAATGAATAAATATCAGTATTTTAAATACCCTTAATATTTAATTACCCTAGAGTCTGAAAATTGCTTGCAAATGGTTCATTAAATATATATACATTATATAAATAAATCTCTTTCTCTCTCTATATATAAATATACATATATATGTATAGGGCAAAATATTAACAACCAACAAAGATTTGTTGGACTATCCAATATTTCTACAGGCTTGAAATTGAAAATTTTCAAGTACAAAGTTAGGAGGAAAAAAAAAAAAAAGGACACTGGTATCCCTTTATAATTGCAAATATAATTATAATGAACAGTTTTATATTCCCAAAGCACATTCATTGCCCATTAAGTCTTTTAAAGATCCCTGTGAGTGAAGAGGGGAGGGGGGTGCTAAGTAATTCCTCAGGTTTTAAGAGCAGCTAGCACTTGGTTAAGATCTTTGAATTCTAAGTCCTTTTTACTACACCAATCTGCCTCATTAGATATGAGTTTTCAATAAATATTTTGTCTTCTCCCCCAAAATGATATGTTCAAGTCCTAACTCCTAATACCTCTGAATGTGACTTTACTTAAAAATAGGGTCTTTGCAGATGTAATCAAGTTAAGATGAGGTCATACTGAAGAATGGGCCCTCAATCCAATGCCTGGTACTTTTACAAGAGAACAGAGGAGGTTTGGATACAGAAACACAGAGGAGACAAAGGGAAGAAGGCCAATGTTCTGGAGTGACGCAGCTACAAGCCAAGCAGCTACAAGCCAAGGAATGCCAAGGACTGCCAGTAACCACCAGAAGCCAGGGGAGAACCACAGAAGAGGTTCTCCTTCAGATCTTCCAGAAGTAACTAACCCTGTCATCATCTTGATTTTGGACTTCTAGGCTCCAGAATTGAGAGAGAATAGATCTCTGTTGTTTTAAGCTACCCAGTTTGTTGTAATTTGTTACAGCAGCCCTAAGAAACTAATACAGTAGTTATCATTTGACCTGAAGCATATATAACTTTTATGCAACAATATGTGTGACAGCAGGGTTTAAGTTACTCGTTTCACATGACATGTCCTCTCAGACCTTACATAGAGGGACAGGAAAAACAATTTAAAAGAAATTTTTACCACTTTTAGAGTGTTCCTGATAGTTACTATTGTTGCCTCTGTATATTTTAAAATATGAATACATTTACAAAAAATTATTAGTGAGGTTATCAAAATACTTACTTGCTCATGCCCTCCCAAATATGGGTCGTCTTCTGCCATTCTGGAGCTGTACATCAAAAGAATACAAAACTGAACTGTAAAACTGGAAGGAACCTTAAAAATTCCGCAATGCAGGAGTAAACTGTATTATTCCAGGAAGACCAAATGTAACCCTTTTTCAAAGACCTTAAGAGGAGGATATGGTGTAGTTCCTCTTTGGAATCTAAATCTAACAGTAGAACTATTGCGTAATCAAGGAATTACCACTTACATATAACCCACAACACTTATGTCAACCTCACAGTAGTGTCCTGGAGTTTGGTACAACTAGTCTTCATCCTCTGTATAAAAATCATGCCACTAGATTCCTTACAGGCCGTTTCTTTTTGTCACCATCTAGACTTCAAAGATTCACTTAGCTCTTTGTATAGGTTATTTTCCAACCCTTCATGAATTCTGTGATAGTCCTAGAACTATCTCCCCACATTCTACATGCCACTTGAGTTGAGAAGCTCAGAGGGGGTCATTTTGCTGTGAGAGGGCCTGATCAGTGCTTTGCATAGCACACGGTAGGACGGCTGCAGTGTGCCGTGCTCTGTCCCCTAGAGCACTCCGCTGCTGCAGGCCACTTCCTCTGTCAGAGTGGTCCAGAAACACTGTAACATTAAACATGCAAGCAAAAGGCACAAAAATAAGAGCCCTTATTATCCAGGCTACAGTCTCAGATTTACTCAACCCCAGCCAGATATTAAAACATCACAGGCCCTAGCAATCTTCTGTTACCCAGAGGCCTTGACAAACATTAAGAGCCACATGACCAGATAAAAACAGTATCTAAAATCACATATCATTTTGGATTTACTTAAGAAATATCCTTATCATTATTTTAAATATGTATAGGACAATTTTAGTTAAATTTACTTAGATCAAAGTTTAGACATATTGCCCGAAAAATTAGAAGATTAAAAAAAAAACAGAGCTGAAACATTTGAAGCCAATTTTTCTCTTTCTTTTCTTCTCATGAAGTCTATAAAGCATTCAACAGCACTTGAGACTGGGCCTATCCCAAAGTGTTAGCTGTCCACCAAAATCTGTTCTCCCCTCTTCCACAGTAATAGAGTTGTAGCTGGAAACACACTCAGCCAGAGTATACCCCACCCACACTCCTGTGCAGTTAGGGATGGTCATTTGAAGAAACGCTTGCCAGTGGAATGTCAGAACTATTTATTGTGTGCCATTTCCAGGTCTGGGCTTAAGGCCCTTAACATCCTTCCTCCGTGTTTTTGTTTCTTCTCTGTCCCACTGGATTAAAACCAAGGCATGGAGAAGACCTGGCACTTACATGATGATGAACGGCAGCTAAGACTGATGGTGATGTGAGAAAGAAATCAGAGACTGTGTTCTTTAACCGGGTGTACTGTTGGGTCTCTTTGTTAGAACAGTTTAGCCCTCACTCTAATGAATATATCATTTAACATTCCGAAGTCCTCCAAAGAGGATTCCAGTTCCCAATGAAATCCTCTCCTGCTAGTGCCCTCTGTGACTGGGGAGGAGGGAAAGAGCATGGAGGGTTCCTAGTGGAATGCAGAGTAGTGCTGAATTTCAACAAAAGGGAAAAGAGCGGCTCTGAGTTCTACAGAACAAGAATGCAGATTTGCAAGAAAATATTTGTCTAAAACAAGAAACTAGTGATTGAAGATTTACAAACAGCTGTAGTTAAGACAAACAGCTTAAAAAAAAAAGGAAAACAGACCTTTTAGTGAAGAAGAATTAAATCATTAGAAATTCAAGAGTTCTTCCACTGCTGGGTGTGTGACTTTGGATATATACCTAACCCACTGTGGCCTCTGTTTCCTCATCTGCAAATGAGAGACTCTGATAGGGGATGGACCTTTGAAAGGAATAGAATTTTGTTGTGCTCGGAATATGTTAGTTAGCTAACAAATACCTATTCAAAGAACAAATCACCTAAATCATAACTCTTTCTGTAAACTTGGATTTTTATACAGACTTAAGTATATATCCATATTAAAGAATCATTAGCATAATTTTCACTTATATAAAGGATACCAGTAAATAGTGTTACACTGAAATACAGTGTTAACACCAGTTACAACATTCCATGTGAAAAATTCTTATTCTTAGAACAACACAGAAGCCCAAGCTTCCAAGAAAAATATTAAGACCATTTTTTTTTTTTGCCTTTAATGTGGGTTGATCATTTGAATCCTCTCAATCTTAGCCCACAGTCTAAAGGCAAAGGGAGAATGCTGACTTGTTAAACTGAAAGAACCTGTTCAGAACCTCTATTACACTGATTTTATGTATATATTTAAACCTGTGGATGGTTTCCTGACCTTTGATTTAATGTAAGGTGGCCCTGACCCTAATTTTAAAGACTCAACTAAATCTACTTTATTAGAACTGATGCAGGGTTATCATGATCACCACTGTACAGCAAATCTCAATGAAGATCTCTAAATCATAAGCACAGGACAAAACACCAAATTAAATACAGTCCTCCCTCCAATATCCTCCCCATGATTTATGCACGAATGAGTGCCAAAAGATCATAGTTTAAAAAGCCTAACAGCAGCCCAAGAGATACTGGGTGACAGTTAAAATATGAACTTTTACTGCTTTTGTAAGACAGAGACTTCACTGTGAAGAGCTGAGGTAACAGTACGTTAAGAGTGATGTCAATGTTAATTCATGATTTAAAAATAAAATGTCAAACGAAACCAAGAATTATTTGGAAAGGATGAATCACAGGAATATTTGCATTAATTCTAAGAGCAGGTTTTATTTCAAAATTTTGAAATACCAACTACGCCTTTGAAACTGAAGGATTAGGAAAGACAAGGGAAAGCCTCTATTGCCCCCTTGCTCCCCCCAGCCCTTCCCCTCACTCTCCCTTTACACACAGTTCTGTGCTTCTGAGGAAGGACCTTGAAACAGAAAGGGAGACACTGGGTTGACTGGTGAGAAGATGGGCCTAAGCTCTGCATCTCTCTCCCACAACAGTGAGGCTTCCAGAAAAATTTTCACACCATGGAAAGGGAAATAGAAAATACAGCTAGCTAGCAATAACTAAAATATCTCCCTGAGTGAATTGTTTGTATTTCTCACATGAAAGGCATAATGTTGTAACTGGCTAAGTTCTGAATATATGATGAGTTCTGCGTGAAACGCCTAATGGATTATTTTCCATAGGTCTGTGACAATTCCACCACTGACACCAAAGGCCAGCATAAGTAGTTCTTAGTGAGGGCAGCAAAACCAAGGCCACAGGGTTGGACAATTAAGGGTAGAATTGGTGGCACTCCCCTCCTTGTAACTGGGGAAATTTTCTAGGATCAGATATATTCACACTTTTTGACTAGGGCCCACTGTAAGAAAATATATTCTATTAGATTTCATTTATAAAAACAACAACCATTAAAATCCATTAAAATGATTTCATGAGCCACTAATGGGTCACGATCTGCAGCTTGAAAAACAGAATTTTAGGTGCCATCTAGAGGATAGAGTTGGGAATCAGAGAGATAAAGTGTCTCCATTTTCAAGTTTATTTTCAGCCACAACAGACATCACTTAGGTGTAATTTTAGTACCTCATCTTGGATAAAATTACAAGAAAAAGAGTGACTTTTTACCATCTCTCTGTTGGATAATAAATTAATAAAGAGAAAGAATATACTGGAGTTTCTTTCCACAGAGGAATTTTTTGGAGGAAACATTCTGTAAGGCTTATGCACTACATATGTGAAACATTATATGTGTACTACATATAATATGAAACATTCAAATAAAGAGTGTCTATTGACTCTGCAATTTCACTTCCAGGAATCTGTACTAAAGAATTACATGAGCAAGTGTGCAAACAGATAAGTACACGAATATTCACTGCAGCAAAAAACTGCAAACAGTCTAAAAGTCCTTTGATAGGAGATTGTTTAATTATAATTATGCTACATTCATACAGTTATATGTTATGTAACTGCTAAAAATAATAATTCACATCCATATATAGTTCACATGGGGACTTTTACTCCCTAAGTTATAAATTCCTATGTTTTAATTTTCTAACTTAATTATGTAATTGGAAATATATTTTTTAATAGAAAAAAAGAGAAAATCAAACCCTGTCCTGAATTTAAAGTTTAACTCTGACATCTTTAACGATTAATGATATACAGTGAAGAAAACATAAAGTATGAATGAATCAAAAACTTCTAAGTGGGCTTCCCTGGTGGCACAGTGGCTGAGAGTCCGCCTGCCGATGCAGGGGACGTGGGTTCGTGCCCCGGTCCGGGAAGATCCCACATGCCGTGGAACGGCTGGGCCCGTGAGCCACGGCCGCTGAGCCTGCACGTCCGGAGCCTGTGCTCCGCAACGGGAGAGGCCACAACAGTGAGAGGCCTGCGTACCGCAAAAAAAAAAAAAAACCAAAAAACCAAAACATCTAAGCACTACTGGAATCCTCTTCGTAATAAATAGAAAAAATTTAACGTTAAAGTGGCTATTTATTTACATCTTTCTGATGATATATTGACTTAGTGATGATGAAAGAAAAGTTAATGGTGAGTTTAGTTACTTTTCGCAGAATAGCTGATTTTTTAAAGTTTTTGAAAAAGAATGAATATGTGTCCTACCATGTTTAGATTTGTATAAACTCATTTTCTATGTTTTTCCACTCCTCCATCCATTTTCAGCTCCCTATTTTTTGAGTTGGGTACAATATGACCAATTAACATGTAGAATAGCTACCTAATAAGTACAAATGCATTGTGCTTGGAGCTGGTATAAGATAAGGTCCCTGTTTACAATGGAATACCAATCTAACAACATTCAACTATTACGGCATGCAAAGCTTACTAGCACAGTTAGTGATACATAGCAAATGTTAGCCGCTTTATTAGGTAGCACAGTAAACATTATGTTTATAATAAATTACGGGAATAATAGGCAGTAAAAGTTTAGGCACTCTGAGAAGAATCAAGCATTTTTATTTCTTTCCCATCCTACACATTTACTGATACACTGCCACATTCCCTCCCCATCCTAATCCTTATCACTGCTGAATAAAATGTTTGCATTTTGCCTCCAGGGACATTTGGCAATGTCTGGAGACATTTTCATCTGTCACAACTGGCAGGTGGTCCTACTGGCATCTAGTGCGTAGAGATCAGAAATGCTGCTAAACATCCTATAATGCACAGGATGGCCCCTCACAATAAAGAAATATCCGACCCCAAATATCAATAGTGCCAAGGATGAGAAACCTAGATGCATGCCATCGTGTCATGATAGTATGCTGGTTCACATGGAGAAAGAACTAAACTTCACTGACTACCTCCCATGAGTAAGGAATTAGAGATAGCGCTTCACATATTTCCGTTAATTCTCACAATAAGCCTGAGAACACTGAGGTTTAGAGAGAAGAAACCATTCGCTCAAGTTGATAAGAGTAATGCTGGCTACTCTGACCCCACGGACTACGATTCGAATATCACTTGCCTAAGAGGCAGAACTGATTTTCCTTCTGAACTCACAACTTTCATACAGCATCTTTGCTCTAGGTCTCCTGAATGTTCAGGCTGGAGGTAGTCTACCCATAGCATAGCCTGAAAAGCAGAACAGCACTGTGACAATACACAAAACTTAAGGGAGCTCTTCCTGAGACAATCAAATGTGAAGTTAAAAATACAAAACAACGTTAATGCAAGTGGTAGTTGCTTTCTGTTTTGTTTTGTTTTAAATGTCTCCATTGATCAAGTTCAAAGGATAGAAAGAGAATAAAGAGATTCTCTCTGAAAGCTGCCCATAGAAAACACCACACTCACTAAGGGTATGATAAAAGTACGTAGTACATATTTAAAATTAAGGTATATTGAAATGCTCCTTGAATGCTTTCATTAATTTAGTCATTCATTAAAAAAATATTGAAACTACTATGTGTCAGTTACCAAAGATACCGAAGTACACAAGAGTGAAGCAGTACCTGTACTCACAGAGCTAACTAACAGTTGTGGTAGACGGAAAGCAATGGCCAAAAATTCTTTGCAACTCCACCTGACAAGAGGAAAGATCTATTTCTCCATCCCTTGAATCTCGGCAGGGCTGTAACTTACTCTGACCAACAGAGTGAGATAGAAGGGTGAGTTTTAAATGCAGACTTCAAGAGGCCTTGCAATGACCAACCATTCTGTTCTCTCGGAACACAGCTGCCATGTGAATAAGCCTGGGTCAGCCCACTGGAGGATGAGAGGCCACATGGGAACAGTGAGGGGAAGTCCTAGCTGAGGGTCCCCTGGACCACACAGCACCAGCTGAGCAGCCAAAAGACTTCAGAGATCCCCAGAGCCAGGCGAGACCAGATGACCTAGATAGCCTTCCAAACTGGGAGAAATAACAAACGTTTGTTTCTTAGTTAGCTTTGTGGTGATTTTTTATGTAGCAAAAGCTAACTAATGCAACAGTTTAGTAAGTAGGAAGACAGGCAAAAACAATGCAACACGGTAAGTGTCATGGGAAATGGCAGGTATGTGGGGCATGGGTTAGATATCTTGGTGATTCAATAATTACACTTTCTTTGTTAGGGTCGTATTTAGAACACCCTTTGTACTCATTTTTACTTTAATGGCCTATTCAATTTCCAGCTGAACAAAAGAAACAAGGACAAGAGGCAAAACCACCATGGTATAAACAGAAATAAAATTAGTACTGTTAAAACCTTCAAAATATAAATATTAATAAATTGCTGCTAGCTTTAAGCAGTGATACCATTATAAAACAATAATGTTTTTAATCCTTTCAACTCCCTACTATCTAACACCAAATTCATCATTCCTATGGCAGTGGGTCCCGCCCCATTCCTGACTTTCCAGGTTTTGCCAATATATCATTCTCTCATGTACTCAGAGCCAAAAATTCAGTCAACTTTTTCTCCTTTTCCCTCTGCTTATTTCACACCCATCCAAGTCAATAATCAATTTCTGCTGATTTTTTCTTTGTATTATTTCTTGTATCTGCCCCTCCTTTGCACTTTCCTTTCACTGTTACACCCTAGTTAAACATTCACTGCCTTACCTCTGAATAACAATAATAGCCTCCATACTGTTCTCCTTTACTGTGGTGTTTCTTCTTCCTTAAGCCTCTTTCACATTATTGCCACATTACTTACAAGACAAAGTCGAAAGCCCTCAGCCATTCACCATATTATACTATAAGCATCACCTTAATAGGCTCTTAATGCTTAATAGGTGATGCTTATCATATAATACGCTGAGAGGTTGAGGGCTTTCCACTATGTCCTAATACTACATCCTAACCAAAACCTTCTACAACAGGCAGACTGATCATTCAAAAATGCCTTGCTCATTTGCATCTTGTATATTTGTTCACAGTATGCCCTGCATCCTAAAATGCCATCTTTCCTACTTAAATATTACCCAGTCCTCAAGCTTCTACTGAAATCCAACATTTGCCAAGAAACCCTATATTTCCTCTGTGACCTACAGCTTTATAGTCCACATAAGGGCTATAATACTTCTGTGTATTGATGACTGCACACTCAACATACTGTTCTACAGCAATTTAACTTTATATATTTATCATCTTTTTAACTGGATATAGATGCCTAAAAATAGAGTTTTACTTCTTTGAACTGCCAAATTAGTAAATAAGTACTTTTAAAAAATTACCTTTGCATTAATGGTAGGAAACAGTGCAATTCCAGATTTGTCCAAATGTGGACTTTTGGTTTCAGTCATGACAGTAACAATTATTGAACTTGCCCCACTGCCATACTCAAATATAAAGCTATACAAAATACTTGAAGCAATAATTTAAGACACTGGACAAAAGACAGTATAAGGCTGTATACCATAAGAGAATGGAAATACTTGAGGTGTGTTCCAAATTCACTTTTTGACTGAGGGCACGTTCCAAACTATGACACAAGGACGTAGAGCCCAAATGGAGAGCAGCAATCTCACAGGGGAGAGTATCAGAAAGGAGAGATACACAGGGAAAGAGGCTCATAAATCTCCATAGGGGTCACTTCTGGGCATTGGCCAAATATGAAACTGTGTTAGTGCAGGACAAGATTCTGCAAAGCCTACTAGAAAATAGCTGCTGGGGATCCAAATCCAGGGACAAGGGGGAACAATGATAAGCTGAATTGAGACTCCAGAAGTTCCTGGAACTTCTGAGAGACACTGAAGTTCTAATCATCTAGGGTGAAGAGACATCACTTAACAATCTTAACATTCAGTTGTGACCTCAGAAGACCATGCAATGGGAGTAAAGCATATACCCTAGAATAAGGGCTACTCTAAACCCATCTTAAAACCAGGCGATCCACCAATAAATTTATTGCCCGTTACAACAAAATTCAACAGTTTTTATCAGAAAACAAAGATCCATACTCTCTACAATGGGGTATTCACAATGTACAACAAAAAATGACAAAACATGCAAAGAAGTAGGAAAATATGACTCAGAAGAAAAAATTTGACACAAATGATGAAATTAGCAGCCAATGCCTTTAAAACTGCCAATAGTAATATGTTCAAGAATGTAAAAGGAAATATGGAAATAATGGATAAACAGATAGGAGATCTCAGCAGAGAAATGAAACCTAGTAAAAAAGAAAAATAACCAATGGAAAATTCTAGACTGAAATGAAATTTCACTAGGTGTACTTATTAACATATTGAGCAATGTAGAAGAAAGGATCAATAAACTTGAATAATGGCCAATAAAAACTATTCAAGTGAAGCACAGAGAAAAAAGGCAGAAAGAAATTAAGACACCTTCAGTGACTTATGAGACAACATGAAGTGGTCTTACATATGTATAATTTCGAATCCCAGAGAGAGAAGAGAGAAAAACTATTTGAAGAAATAATGGTGGAGAATTTTCCAAACTTGATTAAAAACAAAAAAAATCAACCCATGACCCAAGAATCTCAAAGAACCCCATGTTGGATAAACACAAATAAAACCACAGTTAGTCATATTACAGCCATACTGTGAAAAACTAACGATAAGAAAAAAAAAATCCTAAAAGCATCCAGGGACAAGGGGAAACAATGATAAGTATGATGGCTGACTTCTCATCAGAAACAATGATGAAACTGCTGAAAGGAAAAAAACCGAATCCGTGAACAATTCTATATTCAGCAAAAATATCCTTTAAAAAAGTGAAATTGACATTTTTCAAATAGACAAGAGCTGACAGAATGTGTAGTCAGCAGATCTGCTAAAAGATATGTTAAAGAAAGTTCTCCGTGTTGAAGGGAAATGGTACTATAGAAACTTGGACCTACAGGAAAGAATAAGGAACACCAGAGGTGATGAATATGTGGGTAAGTATAAGACATTTTTCTTGTTTGTTATTCAAGAGAAACATTACAATAAATTTTGGGGTTTATAACCTATGCAGAAGTAAACTGTATAACAATAACAACACAGAGGAAGGGAAGAGAACAAATGGAAGTAAAACACTATCAAATTCTTACATTATATATGACATGTTATGGTATTAATTCATGGTAGACTCAAGGATGCATATTATAATCCCTAAAGCAACCACTTAAAAAAACAGCCTATGAAGGACATAAAATGGAATTTAAAAAGTAAACTTGGTTTACTCAAAAGATGGCAGGAAAGGAGGAAAAAATGAATAAAGAACAGAGGGCAAAAATGGATAACAATTACCAAGATAGGAGGCTTAAACCCAACCATATCAATAATTACATTAAACAGAAATAAACTAAAGTCACCCATAAAAAAGTAGAGATGTTCAGGCTGGACACAAAAGTAAGCCTCAGGTATATGCTTTTCATAAGAATTACACTTTAATATTAAAGACTGAGACAGTCGGAAAGTATAAAGATGGAAAGTTACACCAGTTACACCATGGAAATACTAAATATAAGAAAGCAGGCTATACTAAAATATCATATACAGTAGACTTCAAGAGAAGAACGATTACCAGGAACAAAGAGGAACATTTCATAAGAATGAAGGGCCAAATCATCATGCAGAAATAATGATCATAATGTGTATGTACATATTAACAGAGCTTCAAGATGCATGAAGTAAAAAGTGGCAGAACTATCCACAATTATAGTTAAGATTTTTAACACTTCTCTCCGTAACTGATAAAAGCAAATCAAGAGACCATCAGTAATTTTCATAGAAAATTAAGGAACAACACCATCAACCAAATTAACCTAAGTGCATATACAGAACATTCCACCAATGACTGCAGACTACACATTCTTTTCAAGTGCACATGGAACATTCACCAAGATAGACTATATGCTGGACCACAAAACAAGTCTCAATAAATTTCAAAGAAGTGAAAACATATAAAATATATTATCCAAACACAATGAAATTAAAAACCAAGACTAGAAAGATACCTAGAAAATCCTCAAACATATATGATTAAGTCAGGTGTTAAACTGGGTGTGTGTCTCTTAGAATCAATAAACATAGTAAATATAACTTCATTACCCTGTATGAAAGAAGCATCTAAATTCTTGCTGTACCTTGTCCATCGTAACCATGGGGGACAAGGATTTTTTAAGAGAAGTGATTAGAATGCAGTCTAATGCTTTCTATAAGAAACAAATCTTTGCCTATGGTGTTTTCTTAATCACAGATGACTGAAATTTATAGGATGAAAAAATATTTTGAACATTTTCTAACCATATTATAATTGTCATGTATATCAAATGGCAGATTCCATTCTAAGTAACATTTCTTTTTGTTTACACTACAGTAGGATAAAATCTGGTGAACATAAATTTGTATATCTAGAGAAGTTCTCTAAAGATTTATAGTAAATTAGCTAAACGCTTACATGTTAGAACTGATGTCACTCGTGGGAGATTGCTGCCTTCCATTTCCATATAAAAACCAATTCAGTACACCTACTCAAAGTTTGAGGTCTTTCACTAAGGTGACATTCAAAAGGGATTTGACTTACTGGACCTTGTTCTGAACTTTTTGCTTCCACATTTCTACTTCTACAGATTTCTTCCTCCCTAAAACTAGAGTATGATGGTGGGGGAGGCTGTATGAATAGGCACAGCACAGAGGCTTTATAAGGCAGTTAAATATACTCTTGTATGATAACCATAACGATGGATACATGTAATTATACATTTGTCTAAACCCACAGAATGCACACCACCAAGAATGAACTGCAGTGTAAACTCTGGATTTTGGGTGATTATGATGTGTCAATGTCGGTTCATTCATTGCAACAAACACACTGTTGTGGTCGGGGAACCCTGATAACGGAGGAGACTATGCATGTGTGGGGCAGGGAGTATACGGTAAATCTCTGTACTTTACCCTCAATTTTGCTGTGAACCTTAAACTGCTCTAAAAAAATTAAGTTGTAATAAAAAAATAGAGTATGACCAAATTTTAATTTCATGTCTGACCTTTGTCTTGAGGACCAATTTGGAGTATTTGTATTTTCAGATTGAGGAGGAGGAGACCTCGTGGATTATGAATTAGAGATTAATATTCCTTTTTTTTTTTTTTGGCCATGCTGCGTGGCACGCAGGATCTTAGTTCCCCCACCAGGGATCGAACCCGTGCCCCTTGCAATGGAAGCGCGGAGCCCTAACTACTGGACAGCCAGGGGTTTCCCAAGAGATTAATATTCTTTTGATCAAACATAGAGAAACTGATCACATTCTCTTAAATCTGAATATGATGACTTTAGTATGGATTTTCATTTTTACTAATTCTACAATATCAATAAAAATATATCCTTTATGTTTTAAGAGAAAAGGATTCATCATGTGGACCAGCAATACTTGGTTCTATGTATGTGGTGACAACTGGCCTGGAGGGAGAAAATGGTTTCCTTGAAGAAAGAATCACAAGAAGCTTCCGATTACACACACACATAAATAATAATTTGCAAGCATCAAAATTAGGCCTTATACAGAGGACCGTTCAGTCCTTAATCTAGATATGAAGGCCTTTTCACAATGACCACGCCTATAGGTAAACCCTTCAATATATGCAGATGTCAATGTATTGGGTTGGCCAAAAAGTGCCTTCGGTTTTTAAGTAAAAATAAAAGACACATTTTTCATTTGCACCAAGAACTTTACCGAGCAATGTATATTCACCCTTTTGTTCCACTATCTTCTGCCATTTTTCAGGCAGCTTCATAATTCCATCTTCCCAAAACTTTTTCTCCTTTTGAGCAAAGAACTGATCCAGTGCCTTTTACAGTCTTCCAGGGAATTGAAATTTTTTCCATTAAGAGAATTTTGTAAAGAACGAAATAAATGGAAATCCGAAGGTGTAATGTCTGGTGAATACGACGGATGAATCAGAACTTCCCAGCCAAGCTGTAACAGTTTTTGCCTGGTCATCAAAGAAATATGAGGTCTTGCGTTATCCTGATGGAAGATTATGCGTTTTCTGTTGACTAATTCCAGATGCTTTTTGTCAAGTGCTGCTTTCAGTTGGTCTAATTGGGAGCAGTACTTGTTGGAATTAATCGTTTGGTTTTCCAGAAGGAGCTCATAATAGAGGACTCCCTTCCAATCCCACCATATACACAACATCACCTTCTCTGGGTGAAGACCGGCCTTTGGTGTGGTTGGTGGTGTCCATTTCACTTGCCCCACGACCTCTTCCATTCCACAATATTGTACAGTATCCACTTGTCATCGCCCGTCACAATTTGTTTTAAAAATGGAACGTTTTCATTACGTTTAAGAAGAGAATCGCAGGCGGAAATATGGTCAAGAGGTTTTTTTCTGCTTAACTTACGTGGAACCCAAACATCAAAGCGATTAACATAACCAAGCTGGTGCAAATGATTTTCAAGACTTGATTTGGATATTTTGAGTAGGTCGGCTATCTTCCGCGTGGTATAACGTTGATTGTTCTCAGTTAATGTCTCGATTTGATCGCTATCAACTTCAACTGGTCTACCCGACCACAGAGCACACTGTCCAGCAAGAAATCTACAGCACGAAACTTCGCAAACCACTTTTGACATGTTCGATCGGTCACAGCACCTTCTCATATACTGCACAAATCTTTTTTTTGTTTCAATTGCGTTTTTACCTTTCTTGAAATAATAAAGCATAACAGGCTGAAAATGTTGCTTTTTTCTTTCCATCTTCAATATTAAAATGACTACACAAAAATTCACCAATTTTGGGCTTCCCTGGAGGCGCAGTGGTTAAGAATCCGCCTGCCAATGCAGTGGACACTGGTTCAATCCCTGGGCCAGGAAGATCCCACATGCCGCGGAGCAACTAAGCCCGTGCGCCACAACTGCTGAGCCTGTGTTCTAGAGCCTGTGCTCCACAACAAGAGAAGCCACCACAATGAGAAGCCCGCGCGCAGCAACGAAGACCCAATGCAGCCAAAAACAAATAAATAAATTTATATATAAAAAAAAAATTCACCAATTTTGATCTTTTTGTACATGCACGCTGATATGACAGCTGTCCCATACAATCTAACAAAATTGTTTCAAATGAAGCTAAAGACAACTAAGTGCTACTAGAGCCATCTTACAGAAAAAAACGAATGAACCTTTTGGCCAACCCAAAATAAAGTGAGCAGGAAAAAAGGTGAACCACCCTCTCTTCTATGTCTGATAAGGTCTAATGCGAATACTTCTTTCTCCCATGTTTCTTTGTCACTGATCTTAACTACTCGGCAATAAACAAAATATCTACTCAAACTCATAAATGACAAATTAATGTAAAAATTTGATTTTTAAAATATTCTCACTTACATATTTTGTTCAGTGAGGAAAATATGAAATAAGCTGCCCCTAGGGCTTTTAACAATAGGAGAGTTAGTTCCTACTCCTGTAAAGCTCATTATTAGCACCGTGAAGTAATGAATTCATTCAGTCAACTCTTGATTGTTATGCGGACGAATATGAGTCACGGAATCAACATTTACGTAATCCAAAAGTCATCAGTGAAACCTTTTAAATGAGATTGAAGGGTAGGAATCTTGACTAAGGGGCAGAAAGGGGGCTTTTGTGCTCTGGTTACGTTCTATTTAATGTTAAGTGTGTTCACTTTGAGATAATTCATTAAAGCCATAATCTTACGATTTGTGTCCTTTTTTGGTTATGTGATTCTTCAATTTTAAAAAGGCTAATATAAAAAGAAAATATTTTAAACTGAAAACATTAAATGATGTAATAAGCTCCATGAAATTATGGATTTCTGTCTTGTTCAGCACTGTATTCCCAGTGCCTAGAACCTGGCACATAGGAAGGACTCAACATGTATTCAAATAAATTAACGGTTAAAAAAAAAAATCCTACTATGCAAAAGCAGAAGAGCTTCTATAAAGAGGAAAGTTTCCCCACACCACCTCCCAACTCCAATCCTGCTTTTCCGAGTGATCAACTTTTTAGCACTCTTAACTTTCTCTTTCTGGTTTTCCTGGGGGTTCTTTTCATATCCCTAAATACTATGTTTATATCTTTTCTCTTAATTGATCAATTTTAGACATTGTGTTCTTGCTATGACAGATGAGGATTCAGCTCATACCACTACCACTTCCCTATTTTCTTCCTCTAAATATAGTCATAATTAGTGAGACCTTGAAGCAATTTACCATCAAAATACTGAATTTTATATTCAATTTCTGTATCATGTGTGCCTTAAATTGCTTTGGAGATATGAACATGAGTTCACGGTAGAGAATAATTAATAACGAAAAGATGCAACCCCAGAAACACCTGGACGTCAGAAAGAAGCTAGACTGGGACCATAAATGATAACTCATAATCCAAAAATGGACAGTTCCTCATATTATCATATTGATAATCAAGAACTGTCTTTGTACTTTCTTACATGAATTTTCCTTAAGTTGACCTATCTCAATATGGCAAGAAAATCTGAAGTCTTCCAAATAACACTATTATATCAAAGAAACAAATAATTTTAGAGGGAGATGTTCATTTAGTCTGTCTCATTTTTTTTTTTAAGAGAGAACATGAGACCCAGAGATGTTAATTAACTTGCCCAGAGTCACACAGCTTAATCAACAGCAGTCTATCAATATTCTGTCTAGTTATTTACTTACTCATTTGGCAAACTTACTGGGTGCTGTGCTGATACGAAGTAAGATAAAATCCCTTCCCTCAGGATATTTTCTGTCTAGAAAGCATAAGAAGTCAAGAGCCCATGGACTGGGAGCACATAAATCTCTATGGGGAGGTCAGGGAGAATGGATAGAGGAGAGACAGAGAAATGGTGATGTGTACACCATGCCTGAAGGTTGAGTAGTCAGCACAATGGCTAGGAAGGAGAGCACACTCCTCACACAGGGAATGCATAGGCAGAGGCATTCAAAGTGAGAAAATATGGCAGACAGGAACTGAAAATTGATATGGCTGACTTGAGAAATAGGGGATGGGTGAGGAGCAAGGGTGGGAGGTGAGGTGTGCAGGAACCAGCTTGTAAAGACAATGGAGACATTTCAGAAATATAAAGATTGTGATATGATCAGATCTGCACTTTAGAAAGCTGACTTTTATGCTGGAATGAAGGATGGAATAGAAGCAGGAGATTATGCATCAGGAGCGAATGAAAAAAATGAAAGCTAGAAATTCAATGAGGAAGGGATGAATTCTGGAGATAAGAGGAGGCTGAACTGATAGAATTTGGTGATGGACTGGAGGAGATAAGTGAGTATGCATGAAGAATGGGTTTCTAGATTTCTGGCATGGGAAACCTACTGAATGGACCACAGTGGGCTAACAACTGTATCCCCTAAATGTGCTGGGAGGAGCAATTTGGTGGGTGGGAATGATGATAAATTTGATATTGGCATACTGACGGGGACATCCATGTAATGATACTTAAGTGCCTCAGCAATAAAATTATTGTTTTCTGTGGCTTGCAGAATGAATGGACTCCTTCAGTTTAACACATATTTAGTACGTACAGCAAAACTGCCCCCCCTCCCCAGTCATCCATCTATTTCAACTTGGACTAATTCCTATTTGGCTATTATGTTAGACTTTTCAAGAGAAATAGGATACTTTCCCTGCCCATCATAAAAAAGCACTTCATAGTAAATGACTGATAAGGCAATGTTTTAAAATAGGAAGTATTAAAATCTTCCAAGGTGTGCTTGTTAAATTTAAACGTCTAAAACGGGAAACTAGGTAAACACATGGAGAAACCATAAAGACATTATATCAAATAAATGCTATGATATAGCAAGAGAGCAAGGAACTGCATTTAACTGTTATCAGATACCATGCTTTTGATTTTACAATTTCCCAAGTGTACCGAGGTCTGCTTAACACAACTGACTTAAGAATGTGGGGAAAATGACTATTGATTTCAATTAATCAAAAGTAGGATAAGCCACAGTGAAAGTCTACAAAACAGTTCTATTCAAGGACAACCTCTCAATCCTTTCATTATGACCCTCCTCTTCTCATCCATGATATACAGAATTTATCCTTTTCTCTGGAATTCTGATTCACTTTCTAGATTATTTTTCTTTTCCACATTTAAGTCAAAAATAAAGTTCAAGATCTGACTTTATGGAGAACTCTCCCCTAATACTTTATCTATGCTTTCATTATCCTTTGTTTTGGCCAAAGTTTTCAACATTAAATTTAACTTTTATTCTTTACCTTCATGTTTCTTCCTTTCTACTTTAAATGTCCTCTATATGAACAGCCATTCATACGCCTTCCACCCTTCCACATTGCCCTTAACTTTATAAATCATACAGGTACTTATATTATTCAGAGAGCATTATACTAGATGCTGTAACTTTTTAGGGATTCTTTTCCTCTGACCTCACAACCACACCTAGCCCCCATTTAAAAGAAAAATACACTTTATAAATCAAGCCTTAATGATCAAACACCAATAAATGGTTATATCTTAGAAAATAAACCTATACCTAAGTTAAGAACTGGTAGATAAAGAAGTTCTTCAAACATCAATAAAACGTAAGTCAGGGATTCATGTTAAAACACTAAAAAAAAAAATAGTCATTCTCTCCATTCCTAAAATTCTTGTCTTGGAAGGCATATTTTCTAGGACAATTAAGCAATTTATTTTCACTATTTAAATGAATTGCAGGCTTGAACCCAGAACCGATGACTAGGTAGATTGATTAGGGAATTTGTCATCACTTTTAATTTTTCTTTTTTCAAGCTTCACATTATTAGAATTGATTTCTGGAGATAAAAATGAAGGATACGTATGCCCCGACACTGAAATATGCTGTGATATGTTTAGTAAAACCACACAATAAATAATAATGAATAATAAAAATGATAATTTTGTAAAATAACTGCTATTTTGACAAACAAAATTCATTATAGCAATCAAGTTATTTATTTAACGTTAATTAAGCTCTCTCTGTAGAGGTGTGCTTAACTTTATGTAGGTTTTTTTTAATTCAAGTTAGCAAAAAAAGAAAATCTCATGTACAAATGCTAGTGAGCCTCATATATCAAAAGGCTTAAATCTAAGAAAAATCCAAAGCTTTATTTTCCAGTATGAAATGTTTGAATGGTCCATACATTTTTTGACTCACACAGTGAAGACTGGGACAACATTAGAGCTCTGTGTTTTCGTTTATGCCCAGAAGCTGTAGACTGAGCTGATTATGTAATGGAACACAGCAAAATTTATCGTTCTCTCCAAATCTTCTCACAGGGAAGCTATACGCAGAGTACTTGGATTATTTTATTATTCTAACTAACAAACACTGCTGCTATTCACTTTTCAGGGTACTTTTCAACAATGACAGTTTTACAATGTACTTGTTATATAAGTAAACATATATTTTCTTCCTCAGTTTGTTGGCAACAACAAAAATGATTATACATATATGTATTTGTAAACAACT
Organism: Physeter macrocephalus; assembly: GCF_002837175.3. NCBI lineage: Eukaryota > Metazoa > Chordata > Mammalia > Artiodactyla > Physeteridae > Physeter > Physeter macrocephalus. The sequence continues at coordinate 22,162,925 of NC_041220.1, read as the reverse complement.
TTTAAAATTAATTTTTAAAACTTGAATGTGTGTTTGTTAAGTGATTTGAAGAGAGGTCAGGGTCAGAACCAGAATTAATTAAGTCCAAAGCTGAGTGGACTGAAGTTAGTTTTCAGTAAAATGGTTCTGACTCTCCCTGAGGCTATGATACCAGGCCTGGGAGTGTTGGCATTGTACCCTTTTCTAATGTAGATGGTATATTTCATTTCATAAATTGTGTCCACAGAGAATAAATGGTTAGATTCAGAGTTCCAAGGAAAATTTTCTGCAAATGCTACAAATAAGAAATTACGAACAAAACCCTCCTGTGATGAGGCCCCAGATTTTATAGTGTTGCAAAATCATTAAAGTATAAAGGTGGAAAGTATAGTAAACCTTGTGGACTGCCTGCTGGTTCCTGAGGTTTTTCAGCTACAACCTTTTCCCCCCAATTTTTTTTATAGGTCATAAGTATTGTATTCTGGATGTCATAAAATATTTTGTTTTTACTTTTTGACTGATTAATTTAGATAGGCTTTAACAATCTTTGGATTACAAAGCAGTGTTTGCAGCATCAGTCAGGCTCCATCAGTCAGAATTTTTTTCACAGCTTAAAGAAATCATCTGTAGATTAACTCCATTAATATCTGTCAAAAGTATGGGTCAGAATAAAAGCTGGTTATAAGATTTTTGGCCTAATGGTGAAATGTAAATGAACAGTAATAAGCCAATCTGTAATAGGGAATTAAGCCGTCCGTTTCATTATTCTAATTTCAAAAACAGGCAACAAATTAAAGCAGATGAAACTTGTACTACTGATAATTAAATCTATTACTGCAAAAAAATATAAAAGAATAACAATGAATTGATTTCTTTTTAAATCTTAAAATATAAAATTTTTAAATACAATGATATTTTTATGATTAATATTGTAAATTTAACAAATATTTTCATCCATAATCTACACTCTTGAAGAGTCTATACTCTTTAACAAATCACAATTTATATCACTTTTGTGTAAAACTGTTAGGGTTTAAATATTTTTATAGTGAAGCAATGAGATTTCATTTCACGACTTATTTTCTAAACTATTAGCTGATATTCAAGGGTAGGTCTACCAGCCTCACCTGAAAATATGAAAGCATATTAATTTGTACCCAGGAACCCTCTCTAAAACAACAGAGACCAAAGGTATGAAACAAAGTCATCACTGAGAAAAGAATGCTACTTTTCTTCATCTAACAGTGAAGCACTGGATACTCATTAATGAAATATTGCAAAGATAAGTGTCTTGGTAATATTACCCTAACTATTAACTCTACCAGATTATCTGGTTGCCAATAGTAATCTTTTTTGATTAAAAAAAAATGCTCAAGGAGCCAAACTGACCTGCTAAACTGTGTCACAAGTCCCAACTTTCCTCTCTGAAGATGAATGAATGCCTCTATCTTTAAAACCCTTACGGTCTCCTAAGTGACAAGGTCAACTCAAAGGGGTATGTATGCTTCTGATGATTTACCTGCTCACCTCCAAGAACACTGCAGGGGAATTCAGTACTTATGGGAGGGGAGATACAAGAGAGCAAATGAGAAGTCATTCTCAGAAAGCAGGGTCAATTGCTTCAGTATGGTTTGCTGGTCACCAAGAAGCAGCTGTCAATTAACTTTGATCAGACATAAATGTAGATGTAGGAGCAGCACATTTAAAAGTGTCCCCCAGCACGAAAATTCTGTTCCTTCTCCTCCTCCTTCTCTTCTTAAAACATAAAACAATCATGCCACCTTGTATGATTCCTACTATAAACAGAAAACCAATCAGCCAAACAAAACCTTCCTACTAAAAGTAAGGGAAATTAATGAGAAATTTTGCATAGCCATTGATTCTTATATATCCACTCCTGTTAATGTGATTGCTGTTCAATCTGTAGACTAGAAGAGCATAACCTTATTGGTTAAACTACTCTGCATTTCCAGATACATTTTCTGCTGCAGTCATTTCTATGCTCAGAACAGCACTTCTACTAATAGGTTCTGAAAAAGAAAATGATATTTTGACTACGTTATCAAAAATCTATACAGAAACTCAGATATCATTTTAAAAATTTATTGTTTTAAAATGTCAACTACTGTTCTTACTTCTCCCAAGTTCAAACTAATTGAAGGTTATGAAGTAACCACTTCCCCCAGAAGCCAGAACTTTCACCTCTTCTGAACAGGGGAATACCTCTCATAAATTAGGTAAAAAATAAGGGCTTGCTGATTGAATGATAGTCCAAGATTCCTGTGGCTGCCAATTCCTTATAAAGACCTTCCATCTACCACAGTGAGCAACCCCTGAAAGTCCAGGTAGTAACTTACTTCATCAATTATCTGGAAGGCTGAAAGCAGTGGTAAAAACAGCCTGCATAAATATTAGTTTCTCAACTAGCGTCAATTTGTTCCAAGGAACGTGACGAGAAATGTGAGGACTGTGATCACTAAATCTAAAATTCTGTCTCTTTCAGACTAATTGAGCTTTTACCAAGTGCAAGTCAGTCATTACAGATGATCTTGTTTAAAAGGTAGAAGTAAGAAGGAAGTGCAAAGATCAAAAGAGTGCTCACAAAGGGGAACAACTATTTTTGTACGTATACTCCAGTATTTACTAATGGGGTTCATGTGAATGCCAACTGCAGAACACAAGATAAAATTGAAAGTTCAAAACAAATAGATTTTCAAATCACCACCAATCCTTAATTGGATTATATAGTTCTTTAAAAAGTCTTTCAAACAAGGTTAGAAGTGGTTTTCTATTCACGGCAAGCAGAATTTCAGTCCAGTAGGCTGTGGCCCAGGAAGACATTTTATCTAAATAAGCTCCAGAGGGCTTTGAGGAGTTGCAGGTATCAATGTGGATGAGTAAGTTCAGGAGATCTCGTTTCCATTTACCACATATGTTCTTCTCACTTTAGCAATTTAATTACATGATAAATCAATCTCTTTTTATTTCCTGTCTTCTCAAGTTCAGAAGCTCAAAAAAATACTCTGCTTTAAGGTATTTACATAACTTCTTTAGTGCATCAAACAGTAAAAGGATTCATCTCTAGAAAGCACAATATTAAAATCAGGAAAACAGCATGCTTCAGCTGAGGGCTTTATTTTAATCAGATTCCCATTTAAAGTTTTAGCAACAGGAATGCAATTTAAACTACTCAGGAATATTCAATTGAGGTATTTTGCTAGAAAAATAAGCACTGAACATCTTGATCCTAAGCTTTAGTGTTTACCAAAGATCACCAGTCTGTAGAAGAACATTTCTATGCCAGAGCCATTAAATGTTTTAGTAATACCACAGTCATTTTCTCAGATTATGGGCTTTATAACAAAATCTTTAAGTTACAGATAGTTATTTAGTTATCTGCAATGCTGAAAAACCCTACTTAGCAAACTCCATGAAAACCTCTTAAATCTTGATAATCAAAGCCAAGCAACCAAACAATCTTCGTACAAATTTCCTAATTTACTACCGTAAATTAATGAGAAATTTTATGTAGCCATTGATTCTTACACACCACTCCTGATAATGTGATTCCTGTTCAACCTACACACCAGAAGAGCATAATCTGAATATTTACTCTATTGGTTAAACTACCCTGCATTTCCAGATACACCTTCTACTGCAGTCATCTCTCTGCTCAGAACAGCACGTCTACCAACAAGTTCTGAAGAGGCAAAAGATATTTCGACTACTTTATACTCTATCAAAAATGTATACGGAAGCTCAGATTTTTTTAAAGTTATTCTTTTAAAATGTCACGATAGGCTTTGTTTATATCATTTTTGGTTTAGAGGTCATGCACAACACATGGTACCGTTGTTGAACTGTTTTACATAATCAGGGTGTCTAAAAAGTGTTCTAAGTGGGTAATTTCGCTCTCAAACGCCAGGCCCTGTAGGATCAGTACCAGGCCCTCCTTATCTTTTGAAAACTAAGGTACAGGTCCTATAGTAGGTGAGCATATCCTATCCTGGTTGGGGTGTGTGTGTGTGTGTGTGTTGGGGTGTGTGTGAAGTGGGGGGCTTCTTTTGGAGGTAGGAGACCAGGAAAAAGGCTGTCCGGTTCAATCTTGGGGAGCTGGGGAGAGCTTTCCCAGCCCCGAGGACTGACATGCACTTCTGCTTTCATTTCGTGGAACGCCCTTAGGTGAAATCTGCTTCTGCACTGCACCAACCACCTTCCCCTCACTCCTCCGCGCCCAAGCGCCCCTCAGCCCTCAAGCCCCGAGCCCCCGGCAGGGGGAGGGGAAGTGAGGATAAAAAAAAGTTTGCGCGAGTTCCCCTCCGCTCCGCGTTCCCGCCCGGCGGAGGAACGGGGGAGAAAGAACGGCCCGGGCGGGCAGCCGCGGCCCTCCGGCCGACCGGCCCGTGCTTAGTCCGGAGGTGCCTTTCCCCCCTCGCGCAGAGCCCATGCGCCTCTCCGCTACTGTCAACCTCCTCCTCCGGTCTAGCCGAGCGGTTAGCGCAGGAATGAGGAAGTCCAAGCGGGGCCGGACGGGGTGCGGGGCGGGTGGGTGGCGGGAGTCGGGCCGCACTTCGCCGGCGTGGCCCCCGCTTGCCCGCGTCTGGCTTACCCTGCTGGCGGGTCCGCGCTCGGCCTCCCTGCGCCTGTGGCTCCCGCTCCGGGGCGGCGCGGGCCTGGGGGCCGGAGAAGGAAGAGGCGGCGGCCGGCCGGAGCCGGAGCGGGTCGGCTCGGGTCCGGGCGGGCGCGCGGTCTCGCCGGGCCAGTCAGCGCCGCGCCATGGCCGCAGCGCGGGCGGAGGGAACGCCGGGCGCGCGGCTTCGGGACCACGGCGTCGCCGCCTTCCCGGCCGCGGCGGCTCCGGCCTGGGCTGCCCCGGGCTCTCGAGTGAGGCTGGCAGCGGGACGCTGGCCGAGGGCGGCGGCGAGAGGCCCGACCGACGGGAAGGGCAGGGGAAGCTGTCGGCGCGTCGCCGGGCCGCTCCGGTGGCGAAACCTCCTCTTCCTGCCCCGGCTCGCTGGTGCACTTCTCTCTCTTTCTCTCTCGCTCACTCTCTCACTTCCTGGCTGGAAATTCCCACTGACGTCGAGAGAGAAGACAGACAGACGGACACACGCGCGCACGCCGCGGGGGCGGGAGGTGGGGTCGCCGCTGGGGGTGGGGAAAGCCCGCACGCCGGGGGGGCGGGGGCCTAGCGCCCCCGGCCCGGCCTCGCCAGCCAGCTCCGCACCCGCCCCTCGGAGCCGCTGCGGGGCGCAGGCGAGGGGCGCGCGTTCGGCGCCCTGGACGCCGGCGTCCCCCGCGGGGCGCCCGCTTCCCCGCCGCCGCTCCGGGAGCCCCGAGGGCAGCGGCGGACGGGGACGCCCCCTGGAAGCGCCCGCGGGGCCGACTCTTGCTGGGAAGCGGGCGGCGCGGAGGCGTCTGCCGTGCGGCTGTGAGAGTCAGCGGGTCCAGAGCCCCGAAGGACAGGCCCAAGCATCCAGAGGGGATGATGGGTCGGCATGGAGCCAGGCATGCTGTGTGTAAAAATAAGTCTCATCTATATATTGCATTTACGTGCTCTCAGTTACTCTCAAATCTCTTTACAGATTAAACTGGAATGTCTATATTATAACTGACTTCTGTCCAGGGAAGTCTGAACGTCTACCGGTTTGGGGTGAGGTCTCAAATCTCCTGGTTTTGACAGTTCTTCAGAACTTTCATTTACAGGGCTTTGTCAGGCCTTTATGAGAATTACTGAGGGTGGAATTAGAGTGATGCTGGTAGCAATGGTTTTGGTTCACAGCTCGTAAAGAAATACTGATCCGGCAGGTGGGAATTTGTTTTCTTCTGGAGAGACCGCTGCTAGAACCCGCAGACAGGCCTCCCAGTGATCACCAGTCGCTAGCATTTGAGCTTCTTTACGTGCCAGGCACTGTGCTAGGCGGGGCAGGGAACACCTTGGGGTAGATTAGTTCCCCAAACAAGAAACCAGAGCTGAAATAGATATTTTAGTGCTAATTATCTCACTTCTGAATTCAGTGATAACTGTGTAAATTGAACTTTAAAACATCAGGAGTCACCGATTCACCAGGCAGGGTTGCTGTGGCATTAGATTGCCCATAGCGATATTCCCCTCGTGCCCACTCCTTGTCATGCCCCCTCCCTCCTCGGGTTATAAGAATCTTCTTGGTGGAGTGTTCAGCAGAGGAGTCTAGATCCATTTGTTTGGGTCTGGGGTGAATCTCTGCAGTGACCTTGGGACCAACCAACAATCTTCCTTCAAGCCATTTCATTTAGCTCCCAGGGGCTGGTTGAACAGCTGGAATTCAGGGGATTTACAAAGACTGAGGACAATGACTTTTTAGAAACCCTGTGTTATTATTTATGGGACATTATTAGAAATTGTGCCAATATTGTGTTTTTAGTAGATTAAAATACAGTTTGTAAGAAGTGATTTCTGCCCCTGTCATGAAACAACAAAGTGTTAGGGGAATAGTCTTTTTCCTATGGGGTAAGTGTTAATATTCACACAGTTCATTCTGCATGGGGTGGTAGCCCATCGCTGAAAGCATCAATAGACAGTATTGTTAGAAGAGAAGAGTCAGTGTGACATATTATGGGAACAAAAATTAAAGAGTGTTCATTACTTAAAAGGATTAAATTTCAAATTCAAAATTATCCCGTACCTTGAACTTAAAATTGAGGTGGGCAGAAGGGGTGGTCTATTAAGCAGCTGTTTTAGTTTTCTAGGGCTACTGCTAGAAATTACCACAAACTGGGTGGCTTAAAACAACCGGTTATTTATTCTCTTACAGTTCTGGAGGCCAGAAGTCAGAGATCAAGTTGTTGGCCGGGTCATGCTCCCTCTGAGGGTTCTAGGGAAGACTCCTTCCTTGCCTCTTCCTAGCTTCTGGTGACTCCTGGCAATCCTTGGTGTTCCTTGGCTTTAGCTGCATCACTCCAATTTCTGCCTGTGTCTTCACGTGGCCTTCCTTTCTGTGTCTCCTCTGTGTCTGTATCCAAATCCCCCTCTCCTTTCTCCATTTTAAAGACAGGAGTGTTTGGATTTAGAGCCCACCATAATCCAGTATGATCTCATCTTAGCTTCACTACATCTGTAAAGAACCTACTTCCAAATAAGGTCATGTTCATAGGTATCTGGGGTAAGGACTTGAACATATCATTTTGGGGGACACAATTCAATGCACTACAGTAGACAAAACTATAAAAGCCCTCCAATCTACTCTTTTTGGCTCACCAGTCATCCTTCCTGTACTCCCGCTTTGTTTCCCAATACTTTTTCTACACCCTATACAAACCTGCTTTCAGGAATGTTTCTTACAAATTCACCTACCCTCAGGTGTCAGAGGGCATTTGCCACTATCAGAACACAACGGAAAAAATGCCTGTGGAATTTCAGTCATCAAGATTGTGGAAAGGGCAAGTTGTGTTGTATTTGTCACTAGATCTTTGAAATCACATGAATTTCTCTTCTCATAAAGCTGCGTATTGGAAATGTTGGCATCCAGAGAATTCCGAGGTTGAGATCTATATAGTGTATACGTCAACAATGAGAAGTTATATAGTGTGTAAAGAGTATTCACAAATACAGACTCATACATCTGAGCCTTACAAATTCTAAGACCTATCTTGGGGATAGAACAGGAGTGAACTGTATTTCTGTAAAGGGCACAACTTGCTTCAGCTCAACATGCTTAGAAACACCCAGGTCACAGCTCTTGGCTCTGGGAGCCAAGATGAAATGGAAAGACTTCACTAGACTTGAAATCATACTTGACTTAGAGTCCTGGCTTTGCCTTGAATTATCTGTGTAACTTTTGCCAAGTTTATATGAACTTCAGTTTTGTCACCTATACAATAAGCATAACATAGTGTATATTATATAATAAGCTGTATAATAGCTTTATATAATGCTTTACATTATATATGTTGTGTTGCTACGGTCTGAATGTTTGCGTCCCCCTCAAAGTCATATTTTTAAATCCTAATTCCCAAAGTGATGGTGTTACGAGGGTGGTCTTTAGGAGCTGAATAGGTCATGAGGGCAGAGCCCTTATAATTTGGATAAGTGTCTTTATAAAAGAGACCCCAGAGAGCTAGCTCCTCCCTTCTGCCATGTGAGGATACAACAAAAAGTCTGCAGCTGGGAAGAGGGCCCTCACCAGACCATGCTGGCGCTCTGGTCTCAGACTTTCAGCCTCTAGAACTGTGAGAAATAAATTTCTGTTGTTTATCAGCCACCCAGTCTGTGGTATTTTGTTATAGCAGCCCAAATTAAGACATGACTATATAATATGCATATGTGTCGTATTATGTATATATACAATAATAACATGTATTTTACATTATGACAACTCTACCTCACGAAGCTCTAGAGACAAAGGGGAGATAAAGAATGTAAAAGGCCTATGCAAATGTAAATAGTTATTCTAAGAAAAAGGACTTGAAATTAATTTCCTCATAGGCTTAAGTGACATAAATGCTCACACCGCTGACCACTGGGGCAGACACTCATCCTTGTGGCATCTCTCCCTATTGATAGCGAAGTATTGCATTACACCTCTATTAAAGTACTTGTTCTATCTTGTGCTTGCACAGTTAGCAGGTCTTATTGGAAAAGCACTCCATTAGCCTATAAAAGCGGGTACAAAAGAAAAAGAAGATAAAGCTGGGAAGAATGACCTCTTATGTAATAGCCAGGATAAAAATGATTTGTATAATGGATTATATCACCAAGAGTAAAACCAACAGGAGAGGGCAAAGAAATCATCTTCCTCTTAAGACTGTATAGAGAATCCAGAATTGTATTCCCTTGACAATGGAGACACACTGAAATGGAGACAAGAAATATCAAAGAAGAATGTCACTGGTCTTAGAGATACTAGCATCTTTTCTATCAGTTCAAATGATATTTATGCACTACCATCACCGCTGTCAAAGAGTTTGCAAAACTCAAAGAAGTGCTTGTAATTATAGTGCTAGGCAGAGTACAGTAAATGCTTTCATGGAGGTATAGTCAAATACTTAGGCATAGGTAGGGAGAGATATAATGGTGCTTGCAGTATTGCCTGGTGGTTAAGCTCTTGAGCTATGGAATCAGGTGCTACCTTCAAATTTGAAGCCAGTATCTGATTGTGCCCTGTGCAGAAAATAATTCACTCTTGTTCTTCCCTGAGTAGCTGTGTGACCCTAGATATAATTGTTTCAAGCCTCCTTTTTCTCACCTGTAAGATAGGATGATAATTACACCCCACCTCATAGTGGTATTGTAAGGATCAAATGAGTTAAGGTGTGTGAAGCACTGACCAAGTTGCCAGATCTTCAGAAAACTCATATTTATGTCGGTTATTTAGCACTGCTGTTTCTCAGAGGAACAACGTGATGAAGACGGCCCTTAGTGTATGCCATGCATGGTGGATAAGATATGATGGTGAATTGACCAGGAGAAAGAAAACGAATGAGGGAAAGTGAGACTTAAAGACATGAGGTCTGGGTTTAAAACACAGTTTGTATCAAAAGGACTTCGGAAGTGGAATTGTATGTTGTAATAATTAACGTAAAAAAAATTAGATTTTTTCCCAGACACCCACTTGTCAACATTTTTTTGGTCTAATATCACCTCTCTAAAGCGCATTCACTGCACTTAAAATATGTTCAATACATAATAAAGAAGTGTTTTTAAAGATTATTCTTTCACTTAAAATGTTATACACATTGTTTCACCAAAGAATTGGCCATAAAAATATATCCCATACATGAAGAGACACAGGAAGAAGAAGGTGTGGGAGAGCCAGGATTTGGACCCAAGTCAACTTTCAGGAGGCTAAGATGCAGGTGGTGGAAGGAAAGTTAAAGTTTGTGGAAGGTGAAGGTGTAGAAGTCCTGGCATCATTTATGCTTTTTTTGAGGCAGTAAAGAAAGGAATAGAGTATCTGTTTTCCTCTTTATGGGAATCACAAAGTAGTAGCCTTTTGCTGCTTCTATACAATAATCATTTGATATTTACCAACAATATAACTGGACAAAACAAAACTTTTATGGCACACTGTATCTTAAATGAACTACTCAGGCTACTCATAATCTAAGTGAAGGATGATTTGGACTCAATATAGTAGCAGTAGAATAATAATCTCTGTCATTTATCAAATACTTATTATTTGTAATACACAGTTTCCAGTGTGTATTTACATGATGTTTGGGATAAATAAGACTAGCTGCTATTTTCTAAAAACTTAAATATCAGTGATTCAACACAATAAAAGTTTACTTCTCTCTCACCCAAAATTCACTGCAGAAGCTCCTGGGTGGTGGCACACAGGGGCAGCTCTCCTCCAGGTAGTAACTCAGCCATTCAGAATCCCTCCAGAATATAACTTCACCATCATTATGTGCTGCTTCCAGTGTTGCCTCAGCAAAGGGAGAGAGAGAGCATAGGAGATGTACGTCTTCCTTCAACTCCCTTTGACTGAAAGTGACACAACACTTCTCACATTCCATGGCCCTGCTCAAATGCAAGGGACCCAGGAAATACAGCTTTGCTGGGTGTTTAGGACGAAGAAATAGGTTGGGTGAGCACAAAATTAATAACGGTTACACATGTATTAACTTATTCAACTCTCAGACAATCATATCAAATAGGTTGTCGTTATCCCCATTTTTACAGATGAAAAGTCAAATAATTTTCCTAAGGTTTCATAACTAGGAAGTAGCAGGGGAATCAGGATCTGAACCCAGTTGATTCGCCTCCGCTGTCCATGCTCTCAATCACTACACTAAACTATTTATCCAATGTAATGAAAAGGAGAAGGGTGTAAGAGATTTTAGAAGATAGGGTCAATAGGACCTGCTTACTGATAATACATGAAGTTCGAGAGAGAGGAAGAGTGAGAGAGTGCTCGGAGTTTTCTAGTCTGGGTACTTAGAATGGTAACATCATAACTGAGAAAGAATCTGTGGAAATATGATGAATTCAGTTTTCATCATGTTAATCATGCTAGACTCAAGGAGATCACGTGGCAGTGACTAATGTTCAGTTGGAAATTCTAGCCCGATGCTCTGAGAGACATAGGATTGGTGATCTAAATCAAGAGGTAACTGCAAAGATGCGGTGGCTGTCATGAGAGTGTTTCTAAAACATTAGTGACCAAAGAGTTGGAAGAGAAGAGAACCAAGAACAGAAATTTGATGAGTAACTATTTCTGGAATTGGTGTATGTGTGTGTAGCAGGGGAGGGGAGAGAAAGAGAGAGATGCTTAAAGACTGCTCAGGTGCGACTGAAGGTAGGAAGAAACGTTGGAAAACCAGAGAAGAGAAAGTTTCCAGGGTCAGAGAGTGCCCAACAGTGTCAAATACTGCAGACAGTTCCCAAAAGGTCAGAATGAGAAGAAACAGTTGAATTGGGGAATTATGAAATCCCAAGCATGGCTTCAGGGGATGAGTGTGCAGCTAAGGAAAGAAACCACTTTGCACTCTGTTCACCCTGCTCACTCTGTTCAGAAGAAAAGGGGACTTGACTCTAAATTCTCCAAATGCCACTGATACCAGTGGCTCTGGTCCTCGGTTACTTCATAGAGCGGTTTCAATATAACGATGGGAGCCAGGAACCACATGACAAGGGGCTGACAAGTGAGTGGGAAATGGAGACAGGAAGGCAATGAATGTAAAAGAGTTTGGAGTGAGAACAAGGAAGGAGAGAGAAATTAGTGTCATTCTTCATTTATCTAACATTTATGGAGTTCCAGGGTTAAAGGAAGTTTGGAAGGGTTGGGGAATAGTTTAATGAGTTATAGACTTAATAAAGGAAAGAAAATTCATGAAGGAGCAAAAAGGTGCCAGAAGAAGAAGGAAGTGGGATGTGTGGAGGTCACAGCGTAGGTGAAGGAATTGCAGGGCACAGGTCTTTCTGTGTGAGCAGTGAGGAGGAAGCGGAAGGAGAAGCTCGCAGAAACAGGACATTAGGCTCGTCAGCTGAAATGCACACAATCAAAAATAACTGTTAGAGAATGTAGTTTTAGTTTTTGTTAGCGCTGCCATACCCAAAATACCACAGGCTGGGTTCCTTAAACCATAGAAATGAATTTTTCTCATGATTCTGGAGGCTACAAATCCAAGAATAAGGTGTCAGCTGCATTGGTTCTTTCTGAGGCCTCCCTCCTTGTTTTATAGATAACTGTCTTTTCCCTGCGCCTTCACATGGGTCCCTCAGAATGTCTGTGTTCTAGCCTCTCCTTTTTGTAAGGACACCAGTCATATTGGATCAGGGTCCACTCCAACGACCTCATTTTAACTTAGCTCTTGAAAGACTCTATCTCCAAACACAGTCACATTCTGAGCAACTGGAGGTTAAGACTTAAACATATAAATTGTGTGTGGGGCGGGTCAGGGGACACAATTCAGGCCCCAACAGAAATATCTTCTACTGATCTGCACGAGACATGGAGCTAGAGGAACAACTCACCCCAGTTTTCCCAGTACCGTCTTGGTTTTAGCACAGAAAGCTCTTCGTCCAGGAAACCCTCAGTCCCCAGTTAACCAGGATGATTGGTCAGGCTACTTGAAGTCAACAAAATTGGTTTGAGTGAAATCAGACTGGTTGATTTGACACAGCTGCCAATTGCTTGTTTTCATGGAGGGGGTTTCTGTCTTCGGAAAGGTTCTATATCTGGCTGTCAAAGCTATTCATAAGTGATGGTCTGATACTTAAATATTGATATATATATATCTTTATATATACAAAGATATATATATATATCTTTAATAGGATAAATGTGCCTTTGCATACATATATACTGACAAGCTTTTACAGAAACCTGAAAGACATCATCATAATAATACCCATTATAATAGATCTCCATTTATCATATTGGCAGCAAGACTAAAAGAAAAAGTGTCAGGACTTACTGAATTGCAAATTCAGACAATGCTACTTCTCTGTTGACGATTTCACTGTTTCAACAATTTTTTAAAACTTCAGATTCAGGGTGCTTTAGAATTACACTCATTTCATGTAAAGAAACTGTTTCAACAGCACTTACATAGTTTTAACAGATAACATTTTCTGAGTGTGCGTGTGTACGTGCCCACACCCCACATGGCTGCAGGCAGATGTCATTTGATCTGCTGAAGTAGGGGGCCCTGAAGAGAGTTTGCAGTGAGGCTATGTGAGCAACTAACCCTGGTGGTCCTGAGGCTGTAGTGCAGTGAGACCCACAGTTCTTGAGGAGAAAGGGGCTGCCCTAGACTGTGAGGCACCAAGTCCTACTCACCTTCTCAGTGGAGTCTTATCTGAACCCCAAAGTTGCCTAAGATCCTCCTCTTATTTGCTTCTCTAGTTCCTGGGCCATTGCAATTGATTTAGCTTATTGTATTGAATTGTATGATACGAGTAAATGGTTGTTGAGTCAGTGTTTGATTAATTTTAAATTAAAAAAGTGAAAATTTCAAAATAAATAAAAAAGCAAAGTACATAAAAAGAAAAGCAAAGTTGATAAATATAACTAGTTGAACTTACTCTGTAGAGCGATCTGTGTGGACAAAAAAACACATGGCACCATCAAGAAGTCATTAACAAGACTTTGATGAAGGAATTATTTTCAGGGGTGGGAGCAGAGTTAAGGGAAGCCAATGAGGGATGGCAAAGCATCCTAGAGATAACAAGAACAGGGAACCTTTAGCACTCCTAGGCCTGAAAGGGCAAGGAGGGAGAGTGGTGCCTGGAACCAAGGAAGAGCTTGTAGCTATAGGTGAAGTTTTAGAAAAGAGCAGGGCACTTCACTAGAGAAACGAGCCATGGACAAGTCACCACATGGCAAGAAGGGAGCCAATAGAATACATTACCTAACCTCTTCCTCCACCATGCACGTCTCCAGTGTTCCCCATTAAGAGGACCCCACTGGAAGCCAGAGGCACAAAGCAGGATGGAGAGAGGTGGAGAGTGGATCTGGAGGAGCAAGTACAGAGTATCCAGAACAAAATGCAAATACGAAATAACCACTATTTTAAAAGAACTTAACTGGTCGATTTCTAGTGGTACATGCAGGCTCATTGCGTAGCTAATCCACCCTGACAGGGACAGAGGCTGTAGGGCCTAAGCATGGTATAATGCCTGGAAACATCTTCATAGGATGGAAGTGCTACAGAGAACACATTGCTATCCTTGTCACAGAGTGTGGCCTTAAACACTCAGCCATTCAGTTCCTTTTAAAAGCCTGTTAGAAGGAAGTCGTAAACAGGGAAGAGAGTCTACCGAATAGGACATGGGTGCTATTTACTCCATTTCAAATTCTATTCTTGGCGGAGCCGGGAGAGCTCAGGCCGCAGCCAGGAGGGCCGGCCGGCCGCGAGCACCGCGGAGACCAGGCCGCGGGGGCGGGCCCGAAGCCTCGGCCGCGCCCGCAGCTTCCCGGCCGCCCGCTCCCGGCGGCCTCGCGGGGCCCGGAGCTCTGCCCGGGGAGCGCCGCCAGCGTGCTGCAGAAGCGGGAGACGGTGCTGCTCCTGAGACCCTTACAGGGCCGGACTCTGCGGACCGTGCGGGAGCATTACCTGCGGCCCCGCGTGCCCTGCAGCGGCCCCCTCCGCCCGCAGCCCGCCGCCTGCCTCAACGATGGGAAACTCTTGTCTCGCGACGTGACTCATTACATGATCCCAGATTGGAAAGTCGTTCAAGATTACCTCGAGATCCTTGAGTTTCCTGAATTGAAGGGAATTCTTTTCATGCAAACAGCTTGTCAAGCTGTGCAGCATCAAAGAGGCCGGAGGCAGTATAACAAATTGCGAAATCTCCTGAAGGATGCACGTCGTGCTGCGATCTCTTCGCTAATGAATTCCAGCAGCCCTGCTCTCTCCCTAGGAAAGCGGGGAGTCCATGGAGAAGTGGCAGAACAGGAGCATCTACAGTGCCGCCGCTTGGTACTGTCACCACTGCCAGGACAGGATGCCAATCGTTATGGTGACAGAAGATGAAGAGGCAATTCAGCAGTGTGGAAGTGAAACAGAAGGAGTGTTTGTGATTTCCTTCAAGGTATTTCCAGCTGAATTACCTGGACAATTTTTGGCCTGATTTAAAGGCTGCCCACGAACTTTGTGAGTCTATCCTTCAGTCTAGACGAGAAAGAGAGAATGAGAGTCAGTAGAGCCACGGGAGACTACCCAGAACATCTACCCCTGGAAGTGTTAGAAGCTGGCATTAAGTCCAGGCGCTACATCCAGTTGAGGGTGATAATGGAGAATCGGTGCCAGGACCAGCCAGTGTGTTTTCTTCTCTTCTTTACTTGCCTCCTGTCACAGGCCTCTGATTTCCACGGCTGGCAACAAGTTGGGCCTGAGTAAGCCAGGGCTGTCGATGTTCAAGGTGATGTGGGAGTCTGCTCTGTAGACATTGCCCGCCAGTTTGGAGGTACTCTCTAGTGTTCTTAATTAGGTTACATACCGAGCATTACACAAGTAGCCTTTAAATGCCTCCTGGGAAAGAGAATATATATATATATATATATATTTTTTTATATATATATATACAATATATATTATATATATTATATTACATATATTATATTATAAATTTATATAATATATTATATTATATATAATAATATATAATATAATATATATTATTATATAGTATATATAATATC
>NC_041220.1:22121290-22146331 GCF_002837175.3 Physeter macrocephalus | reverse complement strand
TCATATCTATTTTATATATATATATATTTTTTTATATATATATATATATATATAAAATATATTTCCCCTGGGAAGGAGAATACATTTTTGAATCAAGTTCTGGAGGTTTGGCAAAAGTTTAAAGTTTGGACTTCCCTGGTGGCACAGTGGTTAAGAAAATGCCTGCCAGTGCAGGGGACACGGGTCGGATCTCTGGTCTGGGAAGATCCCACATGCGGCAGAGCAACTAAACCCATGGGCCACAAATACTGAGCCCACGTGCTGCAACTACTGGAGCCCACGGGCCTAGAGCCAGTGCTAGGTAACAAGAGAAGACACTGCAATGAAGACACTGAAATGAGAAGTTGGCACACCACCAGGAAGAGTAGCCCCCGCCCGCTGCAACTAGAGGAAGCTTGTGCACAGCAACGAAGACCCAATACAGCCAAAAATAAATGAAATAAAAATTAAAAAATGCTCATCCTAACAGAAAGACTCACAGACATAGAAAACAAACTTAAAAAAAAATTTTTTTAAGTTGTTGAAATATGCCTTCTTCATGCCTTTGCCATTTTCCTGCCCTTTTCAAGGGCCCCTTTGTGATCCCTCAGAACCCAGGACCCAGGTGCTGTCAGGGTCTTGAGAGGGAATCAAATAAATTTTTCAGACTTCAAAAATAAATAAATAAATTCTATTCTTATATCAAACTGGATCAGCAGAAAGCCTTCTAAGTACCAGATTACATTTGTCCATGGAAGAACAATTTTTGTTGATTTGAACCTAAATTATTTCTAAAGCATTTTATTTACCTGCTTAGATCAAGTCACAACTCAGTTGAAAATCTTCCAGTGTCTTTTTGGTCACTCAGCACAAATACCAAAGTCCTTACAGTGACCAAAAAAGGCCCTTCCACTATCAAACTCTTAGAGGAAAACATAGGCAGAACACTCTATGACATAAATCACAGCAAGATCCTTTTTGATCCACCTCCTAGAGAAATGGAAATAAAAACAAAAATAAACAAATGGGACCTAATGAAACTTAAAAGCTTTTGCACAGCAAAGGAAACCATAAACAAGACCAAAAGACAACCCTCACAATGGGAGAAAATATTTGCAAATGAAGCAACTGACAAAGGAGTAAACTCCAAAATTTACAAGCAGCTCATGCAGCTCAATAACAAAAAAACAAACAACCCAATCCAAAAATGGTCAGAAGACCTAAATAGACATTTCTCCAAAGAAGATATACAGATCGCCAACAAACACATGAAAGAATGCTCAACATCATTAATCATTAGAGAAATGCAAATCAAAACGACAATGAGATATCATCACACACCGGTCAGATTGGCCATCATCAAAAACTCTAGAAACAATAAATGCTGGAGAGGGTGTGGAGAAAAGGGAACCCTCTTGCACTGCTGGTGGGAATAATGTAAATTGATACAGCCACTATGGAGAACAGTATGGAGGTTCCTTAAAAAACTACAAATAGAACTACCATACGACCCCGCAATCCCACTACTGGGCATATACCCTGAGAAAACCATAATTCAAAAAGAGTCATGTACCAAAATGTTCATTGCAGCTCTATTTACAATAGCAAGGACATGGAAGCAACCTAACTGTCCATCAACAGATGAATGGATAAAGAAGATGTGGCACATATATACAATGGAATATTACTCAGCCATAAAAAGAAATGAAACTGAGTTATTTGTAATGAGGTGGATAGAACTGGAGTCTGTCAAGGCCCTTCCTACTTTGGCTGTCTGCTGACTCTGATCTCATCTCCTACCACTCTGCTGGTTACTCCTGCTGTTCCAGGAAAGGTTGCCTTCCTGCTCCTTTTACACCTCAAGCGGACTCACCCACTGCCCCGGGGCTTATGCACGTGCCGTTTTCCCTGCTTGGAACACCCTTGGAATATCCACATGGTTCACTCCCTCACTTCTTTCAAGTCTCTGCTAAAATGTCACCTTATAAAATAGCAACACTAGTCCTTCAATCTCTGGAATAGAGGTGCAATTATATCTAAGTTAGTACCCCTGTCAATTCGAGTCACTCTTTCTCATTGTGCCATCTGGCTATATTCAAGTAGCAAATCTTATAGTTCAGAATTTCCTTTAGTATCATTTGATTGTAAGTATCTGTATTTTGTCTGTGTCTTAAGATGTTGTTTCATTGAATATGTAACTTAGATTAGGAGTTACTTTCTCTTTGCACATTGAAGATTTTATTCCACTCTCTTTAATATTCAGTGTTGCTTTTTAAGAAGTCAGCCTGGATCTTTTCTGATTTCTTTCTTTCTTTTTTTTTCCAATTTCCTTGTGGTGAATGTAGATGTGGTATACTTTTATATGCCCCACTTGGATTTTGTTGTTTCTTTTTGTTTTTTAAATAGGGCTTCCTGGACCTCAGGATTTAATATCTTTCAGTAATTCTGAAAAATTCTGAGTCCATTGTTTTTTGCAACATTGTCTCTCCCCCATTTTCTCTAGTCTCTTCTTCTGGAATTTTAATTAGGCATGTGTTAGATCTCATTACTCTAACTTCTATAGCTCTTAATATCTCTTTATCTCTTCAGATTGAATTCTGGATAATTTCTTTAAATTTTTCTTTGAGTTCACAAATTCTTTCTTCAATTACATCTCATATGCTGTTAAATACATCAACTGAGTTTTCAATAATAAATTGTATTTCTTGAAACTTTATTTTTAGAAATTCTTCGAAGCTTGAGTTGAAGCTGAGTACTCCAAAGAATATTTGTTTCTTTTTGCCTGTACTCTGGGTGCATTATTAACTTGGTAACATTTTAAATTTCCTACTCAAGTGTTCTTGACCGCCCACCACATACAGTGTGAGTGGTTATGAATTCTCAGGAGACAATTTATTCTCTTTTTACACAGTGACAAGGACTAAACAGACAGTTCCTCGGCTGTTCCCTCCTGCTTTCAGGTTTGGGAATTCCTGACTTGCATGCAACATCAGCAATGTGTTAATTTTGAAAATATGTTAGCCAGCATATCAATGTTATTTCCATCACTTATTTCACTTTAGTTACTTCAGTCTGGAACAGAACAGTATGAGAAACACATGCAGTTATTACATATTTTTAAATGATTTTTTCCCTCTCGTTATGGCATCTATCATATATTTAACTGTTAATCTTTTAACTTTCAATTATATCTTCTTGAATAATTTATTACTTAAAAAAGTTTTCATCTGACTCGTCCAACAGTTCCATTTCAATGAAACACCTGTTTGAAGTGTTATCTTGGTTTTTCTTCTCTGGCTTGCTGGTATTACTAAGGCAAGATCTTATTTACCATTTCCTGCTCAGACCTCAGGCTCTGCATGCACTAACCTATAATTACAGGTCAAGTGATTAGGGTCTCTTGTACAGTGGCAAATCTACAAGGCAGAAAGTTTCCACTCTTGTGGGCTGGTGCTGAACCAACTGGCAATCTGTCAACATCTAGCTGAAGCTTGGAAGTAAGTCTCTCTTCTCCCAGATCTCCCTGGGTAAAAGCCAGGACTCTTTCCTAGCCTCAGGGGCTAGAAGCAACTCATCTCATGGGTGAAAGTCTCCTCCACATTATTTGTCATTAGCTGGATTAATTCAACCCTCGCAAAAGCAAGCAAACAAACACACCCATAAACAAGTACATGTAGCTCTTTCCTAAAAGGATTCATAGGTGTCCCAGTACAGTCTTTCACTGGGAGCCCTGAAACTGGGAACTTTGCTTTATGCATGCTCAAAACAGGAGAACAGAGTGCCTTTCCTGTCAGAGACCCTGGAGCCTGCAACCTCAAGAACCCTATGCAGGTGCTTCCACTTACCTGCTCCAACTTTTTTCTTGTTTGGAGAAGTAGTTGAAAGAGGGGGTTGAGAGGGGAGGTTTGGGGACTTGGGCTCAGTTGCTCATCTTTCTCACAATGCCTTTTGAATCACACGTCTACTGTTAGCGACAAGGAGGATCTGTCTTATCTGAAAGACTTGAACTAAGAGTGCCAGAGAGGTGGTTTGCTAAGGGAAAATTAGAGTGCCGTTATCAAAAGGAGGAAACATATATGATGGGAGGGTATAAACATCTGATATCTCCTATATTGTAGGACCTATAAGCCTTACACACAGTAGATATACATAGATTGAGGATTATTAAAAAATATGTAATTTAATTAAATACCAAGAATAGAATTCCATCTGGTCACATTGTAAATTGTTAATATGGTTCTCAAATAAGAATATGCTTGTCTTAGGATGTTTTTCACTGCAAGGTATAGAATCCTAATGAAAAATAATTTACCTACTATGGAATATTATTAGGTCATGTAGTTGAAAATCCTTAGATAAGGAGGACTTCAGATTTAACACAATCACGATTTTGGCTCTGTTCCTCTCAGAGGCATTTGTTTCCGCTTTTCTGTCTCTGTGTTAGCAATTTCCTCATGCTGACTTTCTTCTTGGTCAAAAGATGGCTTCCAGCTATAATATGGACAACATACCTTCTTTTTCACATTGAGACATTGAAGTGGAGATGGGGAGGGGGAGAGAGAAAGAGAAAGATCTTCTTATGGCTCTTTAAGATCAAAGAATTTTCTCAGAAGCTTTCAGCAACATTTTCTTTAATTTTCATTGGCCAGAATTGGGTAATACAAACATTTCTTTTTTAATAGCTTTATTGATTTATAATTGAGGTACGATAAACCACATATATTTAAAGTATACAATTTGATAAATTTTGACATATGTATACACTATGCAGTCATCACCACTACCAAGATAGGGACCATATGCATCACTCCCAAACGTTTCTTCAATGACCTTCTGTAGTCCTTCATTCCCAAATCCCGCCATCTCTAAGCAATCACTACTTTCTACCACTATCGATTTGTTTGCATTTCCTAGAGTTTTATATACATGGGATAATTCAGCATGTACACATTTTAAAACCTGGTTTCTTTCATTCAGCATGATTTTCTTGAGATTTATCCATGTTGTAGTGTGTATCAAAAGTTCATTTCTTTTTATAGTCGAGTAGGATTTTGTTGTATGTACATACCATGACTTAACTTATTCACTCCTCTGCTGATGGACATTTGGGTTGTTTCCAGTTTGGGGCTATACAAATAAAGTTGCTAAAACATTTGTGTATAACTGTGTGTATAGATATATATTTTCTTTACTCATGGGTAAGTACCAGGAGTGAAATGGCTGGAGCATATGTTTGGCATATGTATAACATTTTAAGAAACTGCCATCTGTTCTCCCAAACAGGTTACATTATTTTATCTTCCCATCAGCTTATGAGAATTCTAGTTCAATCACATTCTTTTTAAAAATTAATTAATTAAAAAATTTTTAACTGTGTTGGGTCTTCGTTGCTGCGTGCGGGCTTTCTCTTGTTGCGGCGATCAGGGGCTACTCTTCTTCGCTGTGCGCGGGCTTCTCATTGCAGTGGCTTCTCTTGTTGTGGAGCATGGGTTCTGAGCGTGTGGGCTTCAGTAGTTGTGGCATGCGGGCTTCAGTAGTTGTGGCTCGCGGGCTCTAGGGTGCAGGCTCAGTAGTTGTGGTGCACGGGCTTAGTTGCTCTGTGGCATGTGGGATCTTCCCAGACCAGGGATTGAACATGTGTCCCTTGCATTGGCAGGTGGATTGCTAACCACTGCGCCACCAGCGAAGTCCCTGGGAAGCTGATTCTTAACCACTGTGCCACCAGGGAAGTCCCTCAATCATATTCTTGCAACACTTGGTATAAATAGTCTTTTTAATTTTAATCATTCTAAATGATATGTGTGGTGGTATCTCATTGTGATTTACTTTGCATTATCCTAATGTCTAATGATAATGTTAATCTTATCATATGCTTATTTTTCATTTGATGTAATGTATGTTCAAATATTTTGTCCATTTTCAGTGTGTTGTTTTTATTATTGAATTTTGAATTTGTTGTAATTTCCTTCTAGTTTGTGAAGCTTATCTTTCATCCTCTTTTGAAGAACAGAAGTTTATAATTTTGGGGAAGTCTTATTTATTTATTTATTTACTATATTGCAGTTTCAGTGATGTATCCAAGAACTCTCTGCTTAATTTAGACTTACAAAGATTTTCTCCTATGCTTTCTTCTAGAGCTTTTGTAGTTTGAGGCTTTAAATTTAGATCTATGATACGTCTTGATTTGAAAAAATATGTACATCCAATTTTTCCAGGATTATTTATTGAAAAGACTACTTTCTCCACTGAACTGCCTTTATAGCTTCTCAAAAAACAATTGTCTCTATGTGTGTGAGTCTACTTCTGGACTCTATTTTTTTTCCCATCGATCTTTTTTCTAACTCTATGATAATAGCACACTTAAATTTTTTGAATTACTATAGCTTTATAATAAATCGTGAACTTAGGTAGGGTTAGCCTTCTGATTTTCTTCTACTTTTTCAAAGTTGTTTTGGCTATTCTAGGTTCTTTGCATTTTGATATGAATTTTAGAAGCAGCTTGTCAATTTCTAGAATAAGTACTCTAGGATTCTGGATTACATTAAATCTACATGTCAGTTTGGAGAGAATTGGCATCTTAATAATAACGAGTTTTTTGTCCCATAAATAAGGTATATATCTCCATTTATTTAGACAATCCTTAATATCTCTCACCAGTGTTTTATAGTTTTCAGTGTTTAGGACTTTAACATTTTTGGTCAGAGTTATCCCTAAGTATTTATATATATATATTTTAAAATTTTTAATTAATTAATTTATTTATTTTTGGCTGTGTTGGGTCTTCGTTTCTGTGCGAGGGCTTTCTCTAGTTGCGGCGAGCGGGGGCCACTCTTCATCGCGGTGCGCAGGCCTCTCACTATCGCGGCCTCTATTGCTGCGGAGCACAGGCTCCAGACGCGCGGGCCTCTCACTATCGCGGCCTCTCTTGTTGCGCGGAGGACAGGCTCCAGACGCGCAGGCTCAGTAGTTGTGACTCACGGGCCCAGTTGCTCCACGGCATGTGGGATCTTCCCAGACCAGGGCTCGAACCCGTGTCCCCTGCATTGGCAGGCGGATTCTCAACCACTGCACCACCAGGGAAGCCCCTAAGTATTTATATTTTTAATGCTAGTTAAATGGGACAGTATTTAATAAATTTTTAATGTTTAATTTCAATTTTTCATTATTAGTATATAGAAATACAATGGAGTTTTTATTTATTGATCTTGTATCCTGCTACTTGTTAAACTTACTTTTTAGCTCTAGTAGTTTTGTTTTAAATAGATTCATTGTTTTTCTATGTAGGTTGTCATGTTCTCTGTGAATAAAAATAGTTTTACTTTTTTCTTTAAACCTGCATGCCTTTTATTTACTGTTCTTGCCTGATTGCACTGGCTAGAATCACCAGTAGAGTGTTGAATAGAAGTGGTGATGGCAGACATCATCGTTTTGTTCCTGATTTTAAGGGAAAAACATCTGGTCTTTCACTATTAACTATGATGTTTTCTATGTGTTTTGTAGATGTCCTCTAATACACCTTAAGAAAGTTCTCTTCTATTCCAACTTTGTGGAGAATTTATTTTTATATCATGAATAAGTATCTGATTTTATCAAATGCTTTTTCTGCATCAATTGAGATGGTCATATGGTTTTTGTTTTTTAGTTTATTAATATATTGAAATACATTGATTGATTTTTGAATGTTAAATGAGCCCTGCATTCCTGGGATAAATTTCACTTATTATATATCATCTTTTTTATATATTGTTAAATTTGCTAAAATTTTGTATAGAATGTTTGCATCTATGCTCATAAGAGATATTGGTCTGTAGTCTTCTTTTCTTTTTTTTCCTTTTTTTTTTTTGTGGTACGCGGGCCTCTCACTGTTGTGGCCTCTCCCATTGCGGAGCACAGGCTCCGGACGTGCAGGCTCAGCGGCCATGGCTCACGGGCCTAGCTGCTCCGCGGCATGTGGGGTCTTGCCGGACTGGTGCACGAACCCATGTCCCCTGCATCAGCAGGCAGACTCTCAACCACTGCACCACCAGGGAAGCCCCTTCTTTTCTTATAGTGTCTTCTTGTCTGGTTTTGGCCTCAGGGTAATGATATCAGTTTAGAATGAGTTGGAAAACAACCCCTCCTCTTTTTTGTGTGTTTGTGTAGAACTGGTACTTAAAAAAAAATGCTTAATTGACTTTTTCAGTCAAGCCTTCTGGATCTGGAGTTCTCTTTTAAGAAGATTTTAGAGATTGGTTCAAGATGGCGGAGTAGAAGGACGTGCGCTCACTCCCTCTTGCAAGAGCACTGGAATCACAGCTAACTGCTGAACGATCATCAACAGTAAGCCACTGGAAGTCAGTAAAAAAGATACCGCATATCCAAAGACAAAGGAGAAGAAGCTGCAATGAGATGGTAGGAGGGGCACATTCACAATAAATTCAAACCCCATAACTGCTGGGTGCGTGACTTACAAACTGGAGAAAAATTTTATCACAGGATTCCACCCACTGGAGTGAAGGGTCTGAGCCCCACGCAAGGCTTCCCAGCCTGGGGGCCTGGCAATGGGAGGAGGAATTCCCAGAGAATCAGACTTTGAAGGCTAGCAGGATTTGACTGCAGGACTTCGACAGGACCGCGGGAAACAGAGACTCCACTCTTGGAGGGCACACACAAAGTAGTGTGCGCATCGGGACCCAGGGCAAAGGAGCAGTGACCCTATAGGAGAATGAACCAGATCTACCTGCTAGTGTTGGAGGGTCTCCTGCAGAAGTGGGGGGCAGCTGTGGCTCACTGGGGGGACAAGGACACTGGCAGCAGAAGTTCTGGGAAGTACTCCTTGGCATGAGCCCTCCTGGAGTCCACCATTAGCCCCACCAAAGAGCCTCTAGACTCCAGTGCTGGGTTGCCTCAGGCCAAACAGGGAGGAAACTCAACCCTACCCATTAGCAGACAAGCAGATTAAAGCTTTACTGAGCTCTGTCCAACAGAGCAACACCCAATTCCACCCACAACCAGTCCCTCCCATCAGGAAGCTTGCACAAGCCTCTTAGATAGCCTCATCCAGCAGAGGGCAGACAGCAGAAGCAGGAAGAACTACAATCCTGCAGCCTCTGGAACTAAAACCACATTCACAGAAAGATAGACAAAATGAAAAGGCAGAGGACTATGTACCAGATACAGAACAAGATAAAACCCCAGAAAAACAACTAAATGAAGTGGGGATAGGCAACCTTCCAGAAAAAGAATTCCGAATAATGATAGTGAAGATGATTCAGGAGCTTAGAAAAAGAAATGGAGACAAAGATCAAGAAGATGCAAGAAATGTTTAACAAAGACCTTGAAGAATTAAACAACAAACACCTAGAAGAATTAAAGAACAAGCAAACAGAGATGAACAATACAATAACTGAAATACAAAATACACTAGAAGGAATCAATAGCAGAATAACTGAGGCAGAAGAACGGATAAGTGACCTGGAGGACAGAATGGTGCAATTCACTGCCATGGAAAAGAATAAAGAGAAAAGAATGAAAAGAAATGAAGACAGCCTAAGAGACCTCTGAGACAACATTAAACGCACCAAGATTCACATTATAGGGGTCCCAGAAGGAGAAGAGAGAGGGAAAGGACCCAAGAAAATATTTGAAGAGATTATAGTCGAAAACTTCCCTAACGTGGGAAAGGAAATAGCCACCCAAGTCGAGGAAGTGCAGAGAGTCTCAGGCAGGATAAACCCAAGGAGAAACAAGCCGAGACACATGATAATCAAATTGAAAAAAATTAAAGACAAAGAAAAATTATTAAAAGCAACAAGGGAAAAACAACAGATAACATACAAGGGAACTCTCATAAGGTTAACAGCTGATTTCTCCGCAGAAACTCTACAAGCCAGAATCTGTAATCAAAAGATTACAGACAAGCAAAAGCTAAGAGAATTCAGCACCACCAAACCAGCTCTATAAGAAATTCTAAAGGAACTTCTCTAAGTAAGAAACACAAGAGAAGAAAAGGACCTACAAAAACAAACCCAAAACAATTAAGAAAATGGTCACAGGAACATACATATCAATAATTACTTTAAATATGAATGGATTAAATGCTCCAACCAAAAGACACAGGCTTGCTGAAGGGATACAAAAACAAGACCCATACACATGCTGTCTACAAGAGAGCCACTTCAGACCTAGGGACACATACAGACTGAAAGTGAAGGGATGGAAAATGATATTCCACGCAAATGGAAATCAAACGAAAGCTGGAGTAGCAGTACTCATATCAGATAAAATACACTTTAAAATAAAGAATGTTACAAGAGACAAGGAAGGACACTACATAACGATCAAGGATCAATCCAAGAAGAAGATATAACAATTATGAATATCTATGCGCCCAACATAGGAGCACCTCAATACATAAGGCAAATGTTAACAGCTATAAAAGAGGAAATTGACAGTAACACAGTAATAGTGGGGGACTTTAGTACCTCACTTACACCAATGGACAGATCATCCAGACAGAAAATTAATACGGAAACCCAGGCTTTAAATGACACGTTAGACCAGATAGACTTAACTGATATTTATAGGACATTCCATCTGAAAGCAGCAGAATACACTTTCTTCTCAGGTGCACATGGAACATTCTCTGGGATAGATCACATCTTGGGATACAAATCAAGCCTTGGTAAAGTTAAGAAAATTGAAATCATATCAAGCATCTTTTCTGACTACAACGCTATGAGACTAGAAATCAATTACAGGAAAAAAATCTGTAAAAAAAAATTGAAATCGTATCAAGCATCTTTTCTGACTACAACGCTATGAGACTAGAAATCAATTACAGGAAAAAAATCTGTAAAAAACTCAAAGACATGGAGGCTAAACAATATGCTACTAAATAACCAAGAGATCACTGAAGAAATCAAAGAGGAAATCAAATAGAAACAAATGATAACAAAAACACTACAACCCCAAACCTATGGGATGCAGAAAAGGCAGTTCTGAGAGGAAAGTTTATAGCAATAAAATCTCACCTCGGGAAACAAGAAAAATCTCAAATAAACAGCCTAACCTTACACCTAAAGCAACTAGAGAAAGAAGAACAAGCAAAACCCAAAGTTAGTAGAAGGAAAGAAATCATAAAGATCAGAGCAGAAATAAATGAAATAGAAGCAAAGAAAACAATAGAAAAGATCAATGAAACTAAAAGCTGGTTCTCTGAGAAGATAAACAAAACTGATAAACCTTTAGCCAGACTCAACAAGAAAAAAAGGGAGAGGACTCAAATCAATAAAATTCAAAAAGAAAAAAGAGGAATTACAACTGACACTGCAGAAATACAAAGGATCATAAGAGACTATAAGCAACTCTATGCCAATAAAATGAACAACCTGGAAGAAACGGACAAATTCTTAGAAAGGTATAACCTTCCAAGACAGAACCAGGAAGAAATAGAAAATATGAACAGACCAATCATAAGTTCTATGCCAATAAAATGAACAACCTGGAAGAAACGGACAAATTCTTAGAAAGATACAACCTTCCAAGACTGAACTGGGAAGAAATAGAAAATATGAACAGACCAATCACAAGCAATGAAGTTAAAACTGTGATTTAAAATCTTCCAATAGGGACTTCCCTTGTGGCGCAGTGGTTGGGAATCCACCTGCCAATGCAGGGGACATGGGTTCGATCCCTGGTCCAGGAAGATCCCACATGCCACAGAGCAACTAAGCCCGTGCGCCACAACTACTGAGCCTGGGCTCTAGAGCTTGCAAGCCACAACTACAGAAGCCCATGCACCTACAGCCCCATGCTCTGTAACAAGAGAAGTCACTTCGATAAGAAGCCCACACACCACAATGAAGAGTAGCTCCCACTGGCTGCAACTAGAGAAAGCCCATGTGCAGCAACAAAGACCCAATGCAGCCAAAAAACCCCCCCAAAAACCAAAAAAACCCCTGGTGGTTGTTAGTTATAAAAAAAAAAAAAATCTTCCAACAAACAAAAGTCCAGGACCAGATGGCTTCACAGGCAAATTCTTTTTTTTTTTCTTATATAAATGACGGTTTATTATTACTAAGGATACAGAAGAATTTTCTATGTTTGAAAAGCAATGAGAGGTAGGAGAAATATGACCAACTGATAGATTTGACCACTCACAATTTATAAACTCTCATACAATCCAACAAATACATTATACATGCATACAAGAATTAAATGGCAAATAGCAAACTTCTTTTAAAAAATATAGTTCTTTGTTTGAAAGAATGAAAAAAAACAGGAATAAAGAGAGACAGGGATAGGGAATCTGGGTAGGGGAAGTAGTTGCCGCTTAGAGCACTTTTGGGTGAAATGGTGCCACATAAATGGTGCCTGACACACCTGTGTGAGGGAGGAGAAGAGTGGGGAGAGTGAAGCTGCATGGATCTCTATTTTCAGCATAGAGGAGTTGTCAAGGTATTTAAAATACAGCTCATTCTCCCCTTCTTCTACATGTTGGAGAGCTGTTCCTGGCCTTTTCTGAGCTGGATGTGAACTCTGAGAGGAAAGTCTCTGTGTGGAAGTCCAGATTCCTCCCTGGAACAGGCGAATACTATCAAACATTTAGAGAAGAGCTAACACCCGTCCTTCTCAAACTCTTCCAAAAAATTGCAGAGGAAGAAACACTCCCAAACTCATTCTACGAGTCCACCATTACCCTGATACCAGAATCAGACAAAGATATCACAAAAAAACAGAAAATTACAGGCCAATATCACTGATAAACACAGATGCAAAAATCCTCAACAAAATACTAGCAAACAGAATCCAACAACACATTAAAAGGTTCATACACTATGATCAAGGGGGATTTATCCCAGGGATGCACGGATTCTTCAATATCCACAGATAAATCAGTGTGATACACAATATTAACAAATTAAAGAATAAAAACCATATGATCATCGCAATAGATGCAGAAAAAGCTTTTGACAAATTTCAACACCTATTTATGATAAAAACTCTACAGAAAGTAGTCATAGAGGGAACTTACCTCAACATAGTAAACGCCATATATGACAAACCCACAGCAAACATCATTCTCAATGGTGAAAAACTGAAAGCATTTCCTCTAAGATCAGGAACAAGACAAGGATGTCTACTCTCACCACTCTTATTCAACATAGTTTTGGAAGTCCTAGCCATGGCAATCAGAGAAGAAAAAGAAATGAAAGAAATCCAAACTGGAAAAGAAGAAGTAAAACTGTCACTGTTTGCAGATGACATGGTACTAAACATAGAGAATCGTAAAGATGCTACCAGAAAACTACTAGAGCTAATCAATGAAGTTGGTAAAGTTGCAGGATACAAAACTAATGCACAGAAATCTCTTGCATTAGTATACACTAACAGTGAAAGATCAGAAAGAGAAATTAAGGAAACACTCCCATTTACCATTGCAACAAAAAGAATAAAATACCTAGGAATAAACCTACCAAAGGAGAAAAAAAAGACCTGTACTCAGAAAACTATAAGACACTGATGAAAGAAATCAAAGATGGCACAAACAGATCGAGAGATATACCATGTTCTTGGACTGGAAGAATCAATATTGTGAAAATGATTATACTACCGAAAGCAATCTACAGGTTCAGTGCAATCCCTATCAAACAACAAAAGACCTGTACTCAGAAAACTATAAGACACTGATGAAAGAAATCAAAGATGGCACAAACAGATCGAGAGATATACCATGTTCTTGGACTGGAAGAATCAATATTGTGAAAATGATTATACTACCGAAAGCAATCTACAGGTTCAGTGCAATCCCTATCAAACAACAAATGGCATTTTTCACAGAACTAGAACAAAAAATTTTACAAGTTGTATGAAAACACAAAAGACCCAAATAGCCAAAGCAATCTTGAGAAAGAAAAATGGAGCTGGAGGAATCAGGCTCCCTGACTTCAGATTATACTACAAAGCTACAGTAATCAAGACAGTATGGTACTGGTACAAAAACAGAAATACAGATCAATGGAACAGGATAGAAAGCCCAGAGATAAATCCACACCAAACAGAAAAATAAACTCAAAATGGATCAAAGACCTAAATGTAAGACCAGACACTATAAAACTCTTAGAGGAAAACATAGGAAGAACACTCTGATATAAATCACAGCAAGATCTTTTTTTGACTCACCTCCTAGAGTAATGGAAATAAAAATAAAAATAAAGAAATGGGACCTAATGAAACTTAAAAGCTTTTGCACAGCAAAGGAAACTATAAACAAGATGAAAAGTCAACCCTCAGCATGGGAGAAAATATTTGCAAACAAATCAATGGACAGAGGATTAATTTCCTAAATATATAAACACCTCATGTAGCTCAATATTAAAAAAGCAAATAACCCAATCAAAAAAATGGGCAGAAGACCTAAATAGACGTTTCTCCAAAGAAGACAAACAGATGGCCAAGAGGCACATGAAAAGCTGCTCAACATCCATAATTATTAGAGAAATACAAATCAAAACTAGAATGAGGTATCACCTCACACCGGTTAGAATGGGCATCATCATCATCAGAAAATGTACAAACAACAAATGCTAGAGAGGGTGTGGAGAAAAGATCCAGCACTGTTTACAATAGGCAGGACACGGAAGCAACCTAAATATCCATCAGCAGAGGAATGGTTAAAGAAGATGTAGTACATATATACAATGGAATATTACTCAGCCATAAAAAGGAATGAAATTGTGCCATTCGCAGAGACTTGGATGGACCTAGAGATTGTCATACAGAGTGAAGTAAGTCAGGAAGCGAAAAACAATTATCGTATATTGATACATATATGTGGAATTTAGAAAAAATGCTACAGATGAACCTATTTGCAAAGCAGAAGTAGAGACACAGACGTAGAGAACAAATGTACGGACACCAAGGGTGGAGGGGGGGTGGGATGGATCGGGAGATTGGGATTGATGTATGTACACTACTATGTATGAAGCAGATGGCTAGTGAGTGCCTTCTGTAGAGCATGGGGGAAAAAAAAAGAGGTACAATCTGTTTGCAGGACATATATTAAGTTAACCTTAAAAATGCATTCCAGTATACAGTAGGTGCAGACAAATACTGTTTGATTCCACTTATATGAGGTACCTAGAATAGTCAAATTCATAGAGTCAGAAAGTACATTGGTAGTTGCCAGGGGCCGGTGGGTGGGGAGGGGGGGAGGGGGGTATGGGGAGTTAATATATAAAGGGGACAGAGTTTCAGTTTAGGAAGATGAAAAATTCGAGAAATGGTTGATGGTGAGAGTTGCACAAAAATGTGAATGTACTTAGTGCCTCTGAACTGTACAGTTAAATATAGTTAAAATCGTATGTTTTATATTATGTGACTTTTACCACAATAAAAAAATTTTTTTTAAAAGTTGAATTACATGACTGTAAAAAGAAAAAGTATTCCTTTCTCTTCTATTTTCTGGAAAAAAAAATGTGTAGAATTGATATTAATTGTTCTTTCACCTTTGGTAGAATTCTCCAGAGAAATTCTCTGGGCTTGGAGACTTCTTTTTTGGAAGTTTTAAAATTATGAATTCAATGTCATTAATAATGATATGGCTATTCAAACTATTTCATAGTAGGTGAATTGTGGTAATTTGCATTTTTCGAGGAGTTCCATCTAAGTTGTCAAATTTATGTAAGTAGAGTTGTTTCCTTATTACCTTTCTATGTCTTCAGGGTCTGTAATGATATCTCTATTTTATTCCTGATGTATCTATTTGACTCCTTTGGATTACAGTTTTGCCATGGGTAAAATGAGAGGCTTTAACAAGTTCAGATCCCTTTATCTCTAAAGACCTACCATATTGTAAGCAACTGTGACTCAGAACAACATATGCTTATACTCATTTTAAGTGGAATATTTATTTCTAGTCTAACTCTTACAGAGCACAAATGACGTATTTGAAGTTGGAATTCAAAGTTTTACAACAAAACTTTAGAGGTCCTTTAGAGTTTAGATTTTAATAACGAAGAAGCACTAAAGAGTTTAAAGTCTTCTTTTTTTTTTATGGATAATGAAGGGGGATTTTTAAAAAATTTATTTTTAATTTATTTTATTTTTGGCTGCCTTGGGTCTTCGTTGCTGCATGCGGGCTTTCTCTAATTGCGGCGAGTGGGGGCTGCTCTTCATTGTGGTGTGTGGGCTTCTCATCGCGGTGGCTTCTCTTGTTGCCAAGCACGGGCTCTAGGTGCACAGGCTTCAGTAGTTGTAGCACATGGGCTCTAGAACACAGGCTCAGTAGTTGTGGTGCACGGGCTTAGTTGCTCTGTGGCATGTGGGATCTTCCTGGACCAGGGCTCGAACCCATGTCCCCTGCATTGGCAGGTGGATTCTTAACCACTGTGCAACCAGGGAAAGGCTTCTTTTAAAAACAGTTATTTTACAGAATAATCTATTTTACAGTTTTATTGAGATGACTCAATAATTTATTCCCAGTAACTCTAAATCCAGGCTTTAACTGAAAGGACGTGAATAGTAAGCTGCACTCCCTCAAACAATTAGCATCTTTTTTGAACAAGCTTAAATCCTGCCGAAGGAAGGAAGTTGAATACAGGAAATAACTCATTTAATGACGTGATGCATTGAAAAATACTATCTCTACCATCAGAACCAGCATCACAGACTTTGATCAAGCATTTCTCTATGCAGCCACTAATGCCAGATCAAAAACTTTCTGTTGTTTTACCTGAATTGGTTTACTATCAATTGCGTTCTCTTTTTCTCCCATACATATTACTAGTGAGATTCGTTGGCAATTTGTGTGGGCCAACTGTAAAAATGCCTGTTCTACTAAAATTTACCTGCAGGAAAAGTCCAGTTGTCATGGTGGCTGTGTTCATATAACGATAGAATCCTTTGCTAGATGAGGCATCATGATGAAAGAAAGAGGATCGAGCTTGGAGTCAAAGCCATCTGATTATGAAACTTTGGCCTACAAGTTGTTAACAGTATGATTTGGGCAAGTTACTTAAACTCAATGAATTTCAATTTCTTTACCGAAAGTGAGATTAGTAGTAATTATCTTATGGTGTCATGAGACCTAGGAAGTGCTTATATAAAGTGCCCACCACAGTGTCTGCCTGATAATAACATTCAATAAGTGGTAGCTATTAAAATTGCTCCTCAACAAAAACAACAATAAGAAGAAGAAGAAGAAAAAGAAAAACAGTAAATTAATTTTTCAGTAGTGCTTTAAATTTTGAACTAGGGTTTTAAATTTAAATGACATCTGGCTAGCAGGTACTGTTTCAGTAATTCTCTCAATTCCTGACAAAAATATTTAAGAAGACCCAGAAAAAGGATGAAAACTCATAACAATGACAACCAAAACTGACAGCTTTTTTTTAGGTTATTCAAAGAACAATCACAATTTAGTCATGCTCAGAATTCATGGCCAAGTGGGTGGTTTTGTTTTGTTTGTTTTTTATTCTTTTTCTCCTTGAAATGGAATAAACCTACTGTCTTGAAAGTAGTTGGAGAAACCTACCATTTGCTCCACAATCAAAAAAAATTATGTTATGTATCAATAGATGAAAGGTGGGGAGGAGTGTTTCTCCATGACCCAGGTATTGTCTTTGAGGCGTTCAGAGCCTTGTTCCTACCCTGATCCCAGCCTCCTTTCTGTTCCATTGGTACCGTCTTTATATAACCAATTTGAAACTGCAACCTTTACATATCCATTTAGAAACAACAGACAGGATATATGGAGTTCTGGTGATTGTTATAGGCCGAGGAGTAATGAGAAAAATAGTGACTCATTGTGTACAGAGAAATGTAATCCTGAAAGGAAATGACTGTAGTTAGGGCAGATATTGGGAGAGCAGTGGGCTGTGGATTATGTATATTCCATGGGATTAGAGGGTCAATGAAATTGGTAGTCTGAAGGTAGTCCCACTCAAACTCATAAAATAAGAAAATAAAATTAGTACATTTGCATATCAAGTAGCTTCCCAGAAATAGCACAAGAGGGGAATTCTCTTAACCCCAAAGAAGAGACTGAGGTAGAAGCCATATTTTTCCCTGAAGATTCAGAAATATTGCATATTTTCAAAATGATTTACTACTAGAACCCAGAGAATGTTTTAGAAAATTTTCTGATAGAGTCATTAAAATGCCAGGAAAGATAGTTTTTATGAAACAGCAACATAAAACTGAAGAAAAGAATGCAAATTAGCCTGAAGAGATAGCAGCATGAAATGTGCTAGAGAAACACGCTGGAGATAAAATCAGCTGCCTATGATAGGAAATTGTCAAGAAAATGAAAAATCCAATGGAATTAAAAGCAACAGTGCCGTTAGAAAAGGCAGATTTGATTTAACAGAAAATTTAATCAGTGATTTGGCAGAATTGCTTGAAAAAAAATTTCCAGAATGTAAGAGAAGAATAGAAAATATAGAGGAGAAGATGGTAGGTATAAAGGATAGAGAACAATGATCCACATTTTAAATTATAGGTTTTCAGAGTAAGAAATCAGAAGCAAAAATCAAAGGCTTAAAAATGAGAAAAAACCAACCAACCAACACTTTTCTGAGCAGAAAAAAGAAACCCTAACGCTGTGCTACGTTGGTTTAAAATACTTACCATGTTGCAAAGAACATTAGCAGAGAGAGAAGCATGGTAAAAATTTCAATGTTAAGGATAAAGAAAAATAATCCTTAAATCTTTACTATAATCATTTTGAAATAAAACATGTTACCAATAAAACAAAAGTTGGCAGGCTTGAGAATTTTCTTTCATGGTAGTAAATGTGTTTACAATGTAATCTTTTCTACAGAAATTTAAAGGGATAAAACTGTGCCCCAAGAATTCTCATCCACTTAAGTTTTTATCTGCAGCGCCAATATGAGGACACTTAAAAATATATAATGGCTAAGAAAACACACCATCCACATGCTTTTTGTTAAAAAAATACTTGACATACTTCAGATGACTATGAATTTAATCAAAATCTTAAAATGTGTTGTTATGCTATAAAAAGACTTACAGTGTGCATTGAAATAATTCAAACATAAAACTAGGTGTATTAGAATTCTCCAAAGGGGGGGGAAAGCCAGTAGTATATATACATATATATACGTATATATGTATAATGAGGAATTGGCTCATGCAGTTTTGAAGGCTGAGAAGTCCCAAGACCTGCAGTCAGAGCTGGAGACCCTGGAAAGCCAATGGTATAGTTCCAGTCTGAGGCTGAAGGCCTGAGAATCAGGAGGGCTGATGGTGTAAATCACAGTCCATGGCTGAGTCCTAAGGCAGGAGAAGACTGATACCCGTTTGAAGATAGTCAGATAGAGAGAGTGAATTTTCCCTTAATCTTTTTGCTCTGTTCAGGCCTTCAGTGGATTGGATGAGGCTTATCTGCACGGGTGAGGATACCCTGCTTTACTCAGTCTACTGATTCAAATGTTAATTTTATCCAGAAACACCCTCACAAATCCACCCAGAATAATGTTTAACTAAATATATGGGCACCCTGTTATCCAGTCAAGGTGACACATATAATAAACCATCACACTAAGCTTAAATAATTGTTGTATGTTTGGTGGTTAAAAAATGAATGCAGGGCTTCCCTGGTGGCGCAGTGGTTGCGCGTCCGTCTGCCGATGCGGGGGAACCGGGTTCGCGCCCCGGTCTGGGAGGATCCCGCGTGCCGTGGAGCGGCTGGGCCCGTGGGCCATGGCCGCTGAGCCTGCGCTCCGCAACGGGAGGGTCCACGGCAGTGAGAGGCCCGCGTACAGCAAAAAAAAAAAAAAAAAAAAAAAAAAAGAATGCAAATGTCAGAAATTGTTCTTAAAAGAGAATAATGTAAAACTTATATATAAAAATAAATCACAATAATGTGAGTCTAAATGTCCAGATAATATGAATAAAAACTGTCAGTTAGAAGAATGTGAACTCAGAGAAAGTTAAAAAAAATAGCTAATAAAAAAAAATTTTTGTGAAAGTGAGTAAAGAATGGAAAACAAGGACTTGTAGATAGTGAATAAATAGAACTTAAAACAAGATTGAATCTTCTAATTGTAGAAGATAAAATCAACCCAATCAGCAAATGACAGAAAACAGAGGAAGTGGTATAAAAGCCTAAAAAGAAAAAGCACAACCCAAGATAGTGTGAAATGTTATATGAAATATATCAGTTCTGATAATAAATTTAAATGAGTTATAAAGTTTGCTAAATAAGGAATATGAAAACAGTATCTCTATGCTATTCTCAAGGGGTATTTCTAAAACAAAGCACAGGTTTTAATAAGAGGATGGACAAAGATTTATAAGGCAAGTTGAAAAAAGAGATGGAATTAATAATTTCAGACAATGTAGCTATCAAGGGTCAAAATATTAAAAGGTTAAAAAGAAGGTCGTTTTTATCATGTACACTATACTGCACAACCAACTTATAACAATCATAACCCTTTATGTGCTGACTAAAACAGCATCAACATACATAGTCAAAATTTATTAGGAGAAAAAGAAATGTACAGAAATACTATAGTTGCAGGAAAATTTAACATTATTTCAGGCTTTGTAAGGTAGACTGGTCACTTACTTTGTCTGCCCCATGTCATTTCCTTTGGGAACTGGCCTCCCCACACTGGTCAGACCCTTTTGGCGAGGTCAATCAAGAGGCTGTTTCTTGGCTGTCACAGGACTGGGAACATTTAGCAGATGCTTGATGCTCCACTCAGATTCCTTTGGCTCCCTTTTTACCAGTTCTCTGAGCCCTTCCCCAGCTTTTGTGACCTTAGTTGTTAAGGCTTTACACCTTAGCCCTTCAGAGAAGGGCCCGTGGACACTGGTGGTGCCTTGCCCACATGGAGAGTTGAAAGTGTCTGGACATTTCATGGCCTCCAATCTCTCCAGACCCTGGCTCCTTTATTGGAGGAAGACAAGCTTGGAGGAGTAATTTATCTCAAGCTCCCTTACTAGGCTTTGGGAATTGGAGGCTTCTTCCCCTTCCCATACGGCTTTCCCCACTCTCTTACTATTTTCTTCTGAAGCATATCCTTAATAAATCGCTCTCAAAGCAGTTCTTGACTCAGATCTGCCTCTGTGAAATCCCAGCTGAGATGGCGTGTGACCTAAACTGACGGATCAGAGTGGCTTATTTGTGTGACCCAAGGATTGGGCCTAAGTGGGTAACTTACCTAAACTGGATCAGAGTCCTTTATTTTGACTTGACATGATGCTGGGAGAAAGAGCAGTCTATTCCTGTGATTACAGCATGCAAAGACCAATAAGCCTGGATTCCCAGGCACTTT
Source organism: Physeter macrocephalus (assembly GCF_002837175.3). Classification (NCBI taxonomy): domain Eukaryota; kingdom Metazoa; phylum Chordata; class Mammalia; order Artiodactyla; family Physeteridae; genus Physeter; species Physeter macrocephalus. Next base: position 22,125,068 of record NC_041220.1, on the reverse strand, counting down.
CTTGTTGCCATGTGGATAGGGCCTGCCTGAAAAATGAAAACAGGCAAGATAAGCTAAGGGATGAAGACAGTACCAATTCCATCATTTCAACCCCTAGACCCAGTCTTTGCTGAAGAAGTTTATGTTTTAGAAATCCCAGTTACTATTAGCTCACAAGTTCTTTTAATGAATTATGCTAGTTTGACTTGGGTTTCTGTTATTTGCAATGAAAATGTTCTTAACAACATAGTTCAAGCAGGAAAAAATAATGTTTCAGAGAATTTGAATAATATAATTAATAATGGATTAATAGTGCATAATCTCTGGAAATGAGTTGGACTGTACATCTTTAAAAATAAAGAATTTACTAGTTAAAAAACAACCTCACTTTATTCCTCAGAACATAACTTCTAAAGAACACATTCTCTAAAAAGTAGCCATCCTAGAAATTAATTTTAAAAGATTAAGGAAATACAGTGGTCCATATGGAAATTAGAAATCTTTCTCCAATAACTATGGGATAAAAGAAGAATCTAAAGTTAACAAAAAATAAAAATGTTAGTACTAAGGGGATATGATTTTAGAGACAGTTCCTCCTTCTGACCCATACTTCCTTTCATTCTCCTTCATTGGTTCAATATTCAAACATCTAGGCCACTCTGCATTCCTTGACTCAGGGTAGAAAGAAATAATTTTTTCTTATGGTTCTGTAATTTGTCTTTGAAAAACTTTAGGGAAATATTAAGGTCTAGAGAAAATGTTTGAGCACTGATGGTAAGACATTTTCTCCTACTACACTCAGAGGACAGAAAAATATTTCTAAAGTTGGAAAGAGAGTAAACACAAGTGGAGGAGCCATCATCATTGGAGCTCTGTACAGGGCCCTTGGATCTTGCCTCATAAGCAGAGCTCTGGGAAATGGCATCTGCCTAGAGAAGGAAAGACTGACTAGTGAGTCCAGAATGACAGGGATCATAGAAAGTGAGCAGAGCACCCTCACCCTAGGGTGGTGTCACATCTCAGTGTCAACTTGTTTGGACTGATGACAGTCAAGTCCTGAGGACCAGATTGGATGATGGATGTCTCAGCTGGTAGGCATGTGGATGGTTGACAATGAAGAGCAGATGCCCTGCCTCTCACCTTGGTGCTACGATAAACAACCTGGCTCCTGGTGGAATGGCATTAGATTTGTGGAAATATAAAGTAGGTTGGATTTCTGATACATTTGAGTTTGTGACTAAAATTTAAACTCACTACACTTCCTATTAACACTTGTGGGATGTGGTCAAAGGAGTTTGGGAAGCAGAACTTCACTTCTACAACTCCAGTCCCCCAACCACAAATTCAGTCTTCGTTCATGTAACTGGGGCTCGTAGAGCTAGTTTAATATTTATTTTTATCTTTAGAAATATAACAGTTTTGATTTCCTGGGTTCTTTTTGCTTTTTCATTCTTTTTTGCCCCGAGGGTTCTTTTTGCTTTTGCATTCAATTTAGTTACAACAATAATATATTACATATTACAAAAATATTACAATTTATTACAATAATATTTCTAATATAATCTTGCTCCTTTTGCCTTTCTCTCATCTCCTTTTTCCCCAGGCTCAGAACTTTTGCTTTTTTTGATGTAAAATCTTATGATCGAACTGACTTACAAAGGTATTTATTGTCTTACCACAAAATTCTATGTTGTTATGAAACTGTTGATATTACTCCAGTCTTTCTTTTTGCATTTTTTTTTGTAACCCAGGAAAACAGTTCCTTAGGAAAGGCTAAGGTGAAAGGCTTTTCTGTATCTCAAAAGAGAAAGAGAAAGAAAACTAATAATTTGAAAATGCTAATTGCCCTTTTACAGAAATTATATCTTGAAACGTAAAAATATGTTTTGTCTTAAATATATGTATTTTTATATCCCACTTTTGGGTCCACTCCCTCACTTGTGGTCTAGAGTGTGGTGGAAGGTGTCAGACAACTCTGTGTTTATGGATTTGGGGAATGTGCATGTGTTCTGCTACTACATTTTGAAAAGAGGTGAAGTCAGCTGAAGTATAAAACAGAAGGTGAGTTCAAGTATCCATCTCCATCTGCTTCAGGACTGTTTGGTTTTAGTTCAGAGGGTGGGAGAGTTTGATATCTAGTGCAACCATCTCCCTTGACACGATCTTTAGTGAAAAAAAATTTCACCCCCGATTTCGCATAAGATCCTCTGCATTTACAGAACTGTTTTGAGTTTATAAACAAAATCAACTATATTCATGGGTATGTTAATGGAAAGTTGGGAAGAAGCATATTAGGCAAATTGAAACTCCTCCTAAAGTCCTGAAAAATTCTGTCTTTAATTTCCTTCTGGTGACCCACAAAATACAGAAGTACTTTTCTCCCTCTCATTTCTTTTTTCCTCCTAGTTTTATTGAGATATAATTGACATACAGCACTGGATAAGTTTCAGCTGTACAGAATAATGATTTGACTTCCATACATCATGAAATGATGACCATGATAAGTTTAGTAAACATCCATCCTCTCATATAGATACAAAATAAAAGAAAAAAATTTTTCTTGTGATGAGAACTCTTAGGACTTAACTCTCTTAACAACTTTCATATGTAACATACAGCAGTGTTCATTATATTTGTCATGTTGTCCCTTATATCACTAATGCTTATTTACCTTATAACTGGGAGTTTGTATCAATACCTTTTGACTGCCTTCATCCCATTCCCCATCACCCCATCCCCTCCTCTGGTCATCACAAATCTGATCTCTTCATCTATGAGTTGGTTGGTTGGTTGGTTGGTTTTTGAAGTATAATTGAACTACAATACTGTTACCTCCTGGTACACAACACAGTGATTTGCTATTTCTATATATCACAAAATGATCACCACTATAAGTCCAGTTATCATGGGTCACCATAAAAAGATATTACATTATTATTGACTGTATTCCCCACATTGTACATTTTATGCCCGTGACTCATTTATTTTGTAACTGGAAGTTTGCATCTCTTAATCTCCCTCACCTATATCATTCTTCTTCCCCCACCCCCAGAGACCACATGCTTGTTCTCTGTATCTATGACTGTTTATTTTTGTTCTTGTTATGTTTATTCGTTTTGATTTTTAGATTCCACATGTAAGTGAAATCATATGGCATTTGTCTTTATTTCTCTGACTTATTTCACTTTGTATAATACCCTCTAGGTCCATCCATGTTGTCACAGTGGCAAGATTTCATTCTCTTTTATGGCTGAGTAATATTTCATTGTATATAAATACAGACCATATTTCCTTTATCCATTCATCTATCGATGGGCACTTAGTTTGTTCCCATAACTTGGCTATTGTAAATAATGCTGCAATAAACATAGGGGTGCATATATCTTTTCTAATTAGTGTTTTTGTTTTCTTTGGATAAATACCCAGGATTGTAATTGCTGGATCCTATGGTAGTTCTATTTTTAATTTTTTAAGGACCCTCCATATTGTTTTCCATAGTGGCTGTATCAATTTACATTCCGACCAACTCTGCACAAATGTCCCCTTTTTTCCATACCCTTGCCAACACTTGATGTTTCTTGTCTTTTTGATATTCTAACAGGTGTGAAATGATTTTTCATTGTAGTTTTTTTTTAACATCTTTTTTGGAGTATAATTGCTTTACAATGGTGTGTTAGTTTCTGCTTTATAACAAAGTGAATCAGTTATACATATACATATGTTCCCATATCTCTTCCCTCTCACGTCTCCCTCCCTCCCACCCTCCCTATCCTACCCCTCTAGGTGGTCACAAAGCACC
>NC_041220.1:22118331-22121048 GCF_002837175.3 Physeter macrocephalus | reverse complement strand
GGGTATATGCCCAGTAGTGGGATTGCTGGGTCATATGGTAGTTCTATTTGTAGTTTCTTAAGGAACCTCCATACTGTTCTCCATAGTGGCTGTATCAATTTACATTCCCACCAACAGTGTAGGAGGGTTCCCTTTTCTTCACACCCACTCCAGCATTTATTGTTTGTAGATTTTTTTTCTTTTTTTTAAACATCTTTATTGGAGTATAATTGCTTTACAATAGTTTGTTAGTTTCTGCTTTATAACAAAGTGAATCAGTTATACATATACACATGTTCCCATATCTCTTCCCTCTTGTGTCTCCCTCCCTCCCACCCTCCCTATCCCACCCCTCTAGGTGGTCACAAAGCACCGGGCTGATCTCCCTGTGCTATGCGGCTGCTTCCCACTAGCTATCTATTCTACGTTTGGTAGTGTATATATGTCCATGCCACTCTCTCACTTTGTCACAGTCTACCCTTTCCCCCGCCACATCCTCAAGTCCATTCTATAGTAGGTCTGCGGAATGTCTGTAGATTTTTTGATGATGGCCTATCTGACCGGTGTGAGATGATATCTCATTGTAGTTTTGATCTGCATTTCTCTAATGATTAATGATGTTGAGCATTCTTTCATGTGTTTGTTGGCAATCTGTATATCTTCTTTGGAGAAATGTCTAGTCAGGTCTTCTGCCCATTTTTGGATTGGGTTGTTTGTTTTTTTGTTATTGAGCTGCATGAGCTGCTTGTAAATTTTGGAGATTAATCCTTTGTCAGTTGCTTCATTTGCAACTTGAAAAAATAAATTCTTAGTGCAAATAGATCGAACGCTCATTTTCTAGACTGTCTTCAACAACATAGTGTAATTTCTCTTTTTTTGAATTTTATTTTATTTATTTTTTATACAGCAAGTTTATGGTGTTAGGAAGTGTTCTAATTTCATACTTTTACATGTAGCTGTCCAGTTTTCCCAGCACCATGTATTAAAGAGGCTGTCTTTTCTCCACTGTATATTCTTGCATCCTTTATCAAAGATAAGGTGGCCATATGTGCATGGGTTTATATCTGGGCTTTCTATCCTGTTCAATTGATGTATATTTCTGTTTTTGTGCCAGTACCATACTGTCTTGATTACTGTAGCTTTGTAGTCTAGTCTGAAGTCCGGGAGCCTGATTCCTCCAGCTCCGTTTTCCTTCCTCAAGATTGCTTTGGCTATTTGGGGTGTTTTGTGTTTCCATACAAATTGTGAAATTTTTTGTTCTAGTTCTGTGAAAAAGGCCAGTGGTAGTTTGATAAGGATTACACTGAATCTGTAGATTGCTTTGGGTAGTAGAGTCATTTTCACAATGTTGATTCTTCCAATCCAAGAACACGGTATATTTCTCCATCTATATGTATCATCTTTAATTTCTTTCATCAGTGTCTTATGATCTTCTGCATACAGGTTTTTGTCTCCTTAGGTAGGTTTATTCCTAGATATTTTATTCTTTTTGTTGCAATGGTAAATGGGAGTGTGTCCGTAATTTCACTTTCAGATTTTTCATCAATAGTGTATAGGAATGCTAGAGATTTCTGTGCATTAATTTTGTACCCTGCTATTTTACCAAATTCATTGATTAGCTCTAGTAGTTTTCTGGTAGCATCTTTACGATTCTCTATGTATAGTGTCATGTCATCTGCAAACAGTGACAGCTTTACTTCTTCTTTTCTGATTTGGATTCCTTTTATTTCTTTTTCTTCTCTGATTGGTATGGCTAAAACTTCCAAAACTATGTTGAATAATATTGGTGAGAGTGGGCAACCTTGTCTTGTTCCTGATCTTAGTGAAAATGGTTTCAGTTTTTCACCATTGAGGATGATGTTGGCTGTGGGTTTGTCATATATGGCCTTTATTTTGTTGAGGAAAGTTCCCTCTATGCCTACTGTCTGGAGGGTTTTTAATCATAAATCGGTGTTGAATTTTGTCGAAAGCTTTCTCTGCATCTATTGAGATGATCATATGATTTTTCTCCTTCAGTCTGTTAATATGGTGTATCATATTGATTGATTTCTGTATATTGAAGAATTCTTGCATTCCTGGGATAAACCCCACTTGATCATGGTGTATGATACATTTAATGTGCTGTTGGATTCTGTTTGCTAGTATTTTGTTGAGGATTTTTGCATCTATGTTCAACAGTGATATTGGCCTCTAGTTTTCTTTCTTTGTGACATCTTTGTCTGGTTTTGGTATCAGGGTGATGGTGGCCTCATAGAATGAGTTTGGGAGTATTCCTCCCTCTGCTATATTTTGGAAGAGTTTGAGAAGGATAGGTGTTAGCTCTTCTCTAAATGTTTGATAGAATTCACCTGTAAATCCATCTGGTCCTGGGCTTTTGTTTGTTGGAAGATTTTAAATCACAGTTTCAATTTCAGTGCTTGTGATTGGACTGTTCATATTTTCTATTTCTGCCTGGTTCAGTCTCCGAAGGTTGTGGATTTCTAAGAATTTGTAAATTTCTTCCAGGTTGTCCATTTTATTGGCATAGAATTGCTTGTAGTAACGTCTCATGATCCTTTGCATTTCTGCAGTGTCAGTTGTTACTTCTCCTTTTTCATTTCTAATTCTATTGATTTGAGTCTTCTCCCTTTTTTTCTTGATAAGTCTGGCTAATGGTTTATCAATTTTGTTTATCTTCTCAAAGAACCAGCTTTTAGTTTTATTGATCTTTGCTATTGTTTCCTTCATTTCTTTTTCAT
>NC_041220.1:22117063-22118123 GCF_002837175.3 Physeter macrocephalus | reverse complement strand
AGGCCCAGCGGCCATGGCTCATGGGCCTAGCTGCTCCGTGGCATGTGGGATCTTCCTGGACCAGGGCATGAACCTGTGTCCCCTGCATCGGCAGGTGGACTCTCAACCACCGCGCCACCAGGGAAGCCCTCTCGGTATTTTTTGATTTCCTCTTTTATTTCTTCAGTGACTTCTTGGTTATTAAGTAGTGTATTGTTTAGCCTCCATGTGTTTGTATTTTTTACAGATTTTTTCCTGTAATTGATATATAGTCTCATAGCGTTGTGGTTGGAAAAGATACTTGGTATGATTTCAATTTTCTTAAATTTACCAAGGCTTGATTTGTGACCCAAGATATGATCTATCCTGGAGAATGTTCCAAGAGCACTTGAGAAGAATGTGTATTCTGTTGTTTTTGGATGGAATGTCCTACAAATATCAATTAAGTCCATCGTGTTTAATGTATCATGTAAAGCTTGTGTTTCCTTATTTATTTTCATTTTGGATGATCTGTCCATTGGTGAAAGTGGGGTGTTAATGTCTCCTATTATGATTGTGTTACTGTTGATTTCCCCTTTTATGGCTGTGAGCATTTGCCTTACATATTGAGGTGCTCCTATGTTGGGTGCATCAATATTTACAATTGTTATATCTTCTTCTTGGATCGATCCTTTGATCATTATGTAGCGTCCTTTTTGTCTCTTGTAATCTATGTGTTTTGGTTGGAGCATTTAATCCATTTACATTTAAGGTAATTATCAATATGAATGTTCCTATTCCCCTTTTCTTAATTGTTTTGGGTTTGTTGTTTTAGGTCTTTTCCTTCTCTTGTGTTTCCTGCCTAGAGAAGTTCCTTTAGCATTTGTTGTAAAGCTGTTTTTGTGGTGCTGAATTCTCTTAGCTTTTGCTTGTCTGTAAAGGTTTTAATTTCTCCATCAAATCTGAATGAGATCCTTGCTGGGTAGAGTAATCATGGTTGTAGGTTTTTCTCCTTCATCACTTTAAATATGTCCTGCCACTCCCTTCTGGCTTGCAGAGTTTCTGCTGAAAGATCAGCTGTTAATCTTATGGGGATTCCCTT
>NC_041220.1:22093731-22116382 GCF_002837175.3 Physeter macrocephalus | reverse complement strand
TTTTTCTGCTCTGCAGTAGTTATTTCCACTATTTTGTCTTCCAGGTCACTTATCCGTTCTTCTGCCTCAGTTATTCTGCTATTAATCCCTTCTAGAGAATTTTTAATTTCATTTATTGTGTTGTTCATCATTGTTTGTTTGCTCTTTAGCTCTTCTAAGTTCTTGTTAATCATTTCTTGTATTTTCTCTATTCTATTTCCAATATTTTGGATCATCTTTACTATCATTATTCTGAATTCATTTTCAGGTAGACTGCCTATTTCCTCTTCCTTTGTTAGGTCTGGTGGGTTTTTGCTTTGCTCCTTCATGTGCTGTGTGTTTTTCTGTCTTCACATTTTGCTTAACTTACTGTGTTTGGTGTCTCCTTTTCACAGGCTGCAGGTTCGTAGTTCCCGTTGTTTTTGGTGTCTGTCCCAAGTGGCTAAGGTTGGTTCAATGGGTTGTGTAGGCTTCCTGGTGGAGGGGACTAGTGCCTGTGTTCTGGTGGATGAGGCTGGATCTTGTCTTTCTGGTGGGCAGGTCCACGTCTGGTGGTGTGTTTTGGGGTGTCTGTGGCCTTATTATGATTTTAGGCAGCCTCTGTGCTAATGGATGGTGTTTTGTTCCTGTCTTGCTAGTTGTTTGGTATAGGGTGTCCAGCACTGTATCTTGCTGGTCATTGAGTGAAGCTGTGTCTTGGCGTTGAGATGGAGATCTCTGGGAGATTTTCGCCATTTGATATTACATGAAGCTGGGAGGTCTCTTGTGTCCTGAACTTGGCTCTCCCACCTCAAAGGCACAGCCCCGATGCCTGGCTGGAGTACCAAGAGCCTTTCATCCACACAGCCTGCCTGCGGTCCCCAGGACTGTCATGGCTTCAGCTGGTGGGGCCCCTCCATAGCCAGCAGCCTCAGTGAGGTCATCCTCCCCTCGGCCTCTGGGGCAGTTCAGTGATGGTGGAGGGAAGAGACCCTGAGCCAGGAGTTCCAGCTCTGCGGAAACGCAGGCTCCATTCTGGGTGCAGGGGTTGGGACAGCTCTCCCCCAAGGCCTTCCTGGAGGGAGTGGGGCGCCGGGGGAGGGACTCAGTGTAGTTTTGATTGCATTTCTCTGATGATTAGTGATGTTTAGCATCTTTTCACGTGTTGGTTGGCCATCTGTATGTCTTCTTTGGAAAAAGTTCTGTTCAGGTCCTGTGCCCATGTTTTAATCAGACTGTTTGTTTTTTTCATGTTGAGTTGTATGAGTTCTTCCTATATTTTGGATATTAACTTCTTATCAGATGTGTCATTTGCAAATATCTTCTCCCATTAAGCAGGCTGCCTTTTCATTTTGGTGATGGTTTCCTTCATTGTGAAAAAGCTTTTTAGTTTGATGTGGTCTCATTTGTCTATTTTTGTTTTTATTTCCATTGCCTGGGGATACAGATCCAAAAAAATATTGCTAAGACTGATGTCAATGAGCATACTGCTTATGTTTTCTTATAGGAGTTTTATGGTTTCAAGTCTTACATTTAAGTTTTTAATCCATTTTGGTTTATTTTTGTGTATAGTGTGAGAAAGTAGTCCAGTTTGATTTTCTTGTGTGTAGCTGCCCAGTTTTCCCAATACCATTTACTGAAGAGGCTGTCTTTTCCCCACTGTACATTCTTGCCTCCTCTGTCATAGGTTAGTTGTCCATATAATTGTGGGTTCATTTCTGGGCTCTCTATTCTGTTCCATTGATCCATGTGTCTGGTTTTGTGCCAGTACCACACTGATGTAGTATAGTTTGAAATCAGGGAGAATGATACCTCCAGCTTTGTTGTTCTTTCTCAAGATGGTTTTGGCTATTTGGGGTCTTTTGTGTTTCCATACAAATTTTAGAATTATTTGTTTTAGTTCTGCAAAAAATGCCATTGGCATTTCTAATATTGAATATTCTAATATCTAGAATTGGTATTCTAATTTCTAATAAGTGACGAAGGAGGGCTGTGTTTGCATTTCATGTTGCCACAAAAAAATGTATTATTCTATCTTCATTTCTTTTCTTCTTGCTTTTCCAAATATTTGTGCCACTCTAAGCATTTTATCCTGTTTTCAAACTACACAGGTACATAGATGTTAGTATTATCTCTTTTTAAGCTTGTTATTGTTAAGTGTATGCCAGGCTGAGCTAGATAGAATCTCATGAAACAGCTGTTTCGTGTAATGAAACATATGGCTGCTTGCAATTCATAGTTTACATGATTAGCAATAAAGGTTTTTTTCCTAAAAAGAAGGAAGGCTTCAAAACCGAATACTTTAATTTCATATATACATAGTCATGACTATTTCAAAATAACATTCTTAAAATTTAAAAATATAAATATTCTTGATTACATTTTTTAAAATGTCTCACCTGCATGTAAAAATGTTGGATTACATTATCTCTACATATCCCCTCTAGCTCAAAAGTTCCCTTCTGAAACATTAGTGTTAAGTAGAATTTGGTGGATTTTTATAAAACAGTTTGGGGGGCTTCCGTGGTGGCACAGTGGTTAAGAATCCGCCTGCCAATACAGGGGACACGGGTTTGATCCCTGGTCTGGGAAGATCCCACATGCCGCGGAGCAACTGGGCCCATGTGCCACAACTACTGAGCCTGCGCTCTAGAGCTCGCAAGCCACAACTACTGAAGCCCAAGCACCTAGAGCCCGTGCTTTGCAACAAGAGAAGCCACTGCAATGAGAAGCCCGTGCACTGCAACGAAGAGTAGCCCCCGCTCGCCGCAACTAAAGAAAGCCCGTGCGCAGCAATGAAGACCCAACGCAGCCAAAAACAAACAAATAAACAAACAAATAAATAAAAACAGCTTGGGTCACAAACTTGCACATTTTTGTTCTGGGAAATAATATTTAAGAATTAACCTAACATTATATATATAATAATATATAAGAATTAACCTGTAAATACATGGCTTGCTGCCTGTTGTACCATGGTAATGTGGTTCCCAAAGATGTCAATGCTGCCACTGCCACCATCAAGACCAAGCGTACCATCCAGTTTGTGGATTGGTGCCCCACTGGCTTCAAAGTTGGCATTAATTACCAGCTTCCCACTGTGGTGCCTGGTGGAGACCTGGCCAAAGTACAGCGAGCTGTGTGCATGCTGAGCAACACCACAGCCAATCGCTGAGGCCTGGGCTTGCCTGGACCACAAGTTTGACCTGATGTATGCCAAGCGTGCTTTTGTTCACTGGTACGTGGGTGAGGGCATGGAGGAAGGAGAGTCTTCTGAGGCCCGTGAGGACATGGCTGACCTTGAGAAGGATTATGAGGAGGTTGGTGTGGATTCTGTTGAAGGAGAGGGAGAGGAAGAAGGAGAGGAATACTAAAGTGAAAATGTCACAAAGGTGCTGCTTTTACAGGGAAGCTGGTTCTGTTTTAAATATTGAAAAGTTGTGATCTGATCAGTTAATTTGTATGTAGCAGTGTATACTCTCGTGTACAATTACTGACCTATGCTTTAAAACATGACACTTTGTTATAGACCCAAGCTATCCATTTCTCTGACAGGTTTGAGTAAAGTATTCCCTGTCTTAAATGAAAGAAAAAAAAAAAAAAAGAATTAACCTGTCTATTCTTTAGAATTTTGAGTCATTCCAAACCATGCATGATTCACTTGTTTGTTCATTTTTAGTTCACTCTAGATGAAGGATTCACAACTTGCAAAAAAAGGGAGACATTACCCCAGAATAAATTTTAGTCTTTAAAGTTTTGATGTCTGTTTTATTAGAATAAAAATATTACACATTGATGATGAGGTAGAATTTTGTAGGGAAAGAAGAATAGTAAGGCCTTTAATCTAACATATTCTCAAGTCTTAAGAGTGTATCTCAACAAGATAAACACAGGTCACTTTTTTAAGCTAAGAAAGAATTTCTTTTTTCTAAGTTACTCTGTTTATAGATGAAAGCAATAATACATATGGTGAATATCTTTCTGCATAGAAGCATAGTTTAAGAGGCCAATTAATGATAAGAAGGGAAGCCTTTAAAACTGAGCATCGATCTGGGGCTGTGGCAGCTAGAATAATCGCATTTATGATGGTTATAATTGTGATTATTCTGTAGAATTATTGTTGGCCTGAAACCTTGCTCAGAAAGAAGCACTTCATTTCTGACTATCTGTCTGCCAGATTTGTCTGCTACTATTTGCCAGACGTGCATGGCTATTATATTTGTAATGATTTTCCTATGGGAAAAGTATGAGAAACAAGAATAGAGCTCCTAAGTGTTGATGAAGGAACAGTATCCTGGGACAAATCTCCTGCAGTAGTGAGAATGGATTAGGAAAAGGAAATGAATATTTGCTGAGTTTTTTTAGTCTGTACTTTGGCACCATGACAAATCCTCCACATATATAATGCGTGAAGCAAATTGTTCATGGAGACAGTACTGGGACTACGCTTTAGTCATATGTCTTTCAGTTGAAATCTATTCTCTCCCAGGGTCCCTATTCCTGTCCTTTGAAAATTGCAATAACTTCTGTTTATTCCCACCAGCCAAGATTTTTGCTAAAGAACACCCTGTGAAAGACAGATATCATATGACATCACTTATATGTGGAATCTAGAAAATGATACAAATGAACTTACTTACAACACAGAAATAGAGTCATAGAAAACAACTTATGGTTACCAAAGGGAATGTGTAGGGGGGAGGGATAAATTAGGAATTTGGGATTAACAGATACACACTAGTATATATAAACTAGATAAACAACAAGGACCTACTGTATAGCACAGGGAACCATATTCAATATTTGTAATAACATAATGGTAAAGAATCTGAAAACATATATATATATATAGATATATATAGATATATATAGATATATAGATGTATAACCGAATCACTTTGCTGTACACCTTCAACATTGTAAACCAACTATACTTCATTTTAAAAAAACACCCCATGACACTGGGTTTGTTTCACTTTCAAGTACAAAATTACGTTATCGTCCTGTCCCAATGCCTGTTCAATCTAAACAGACCGCTGCCACCTTATCCTTGTCATCACCCTGCCCCTTCCAATCTAATGCAGTAGAATAGGTTCCCGCTGAGATATTATGCTTTAATTCATGCAATCCAACCAGCTGTAACCAATGCTGCCACCTCCTGGCAGCTTTTGAAGAGGTGAAACCTGGTAAGCAAAGACTTGCCCTTGGTTCCCATGCTATTTGCCACTCCCCTCCTCAAACATGGCTCTTTACACATTCATTCTCTTATTGCTTAGAGCCATCCAGTTTTGGCTGCTTGTGAGAGAACAGAAAGAGCTTGGGTAGGTCATCTCTTCTAATATGTTCAACTTGATGGAATTTGAAAACCTACTTGGTGATTCTATTTTGCCATTTAACATGCAGCAGGGACAGTACTTGATGCTCATGAAAAAACAGTAACATCTTTGATGAGTACAAGCCTTCCTACTGTTTATACTATACACAGAAGTTTGAGGTAGAGGCCAGGACTTTACCCTGGAGCACTTGAGCATATTAACTCAAAATTAGGTGAAAACTTTCTTGCCACGTAACTATACATATTTGCTTTAATTTTGATGGATATGATCCACCAATGCTTGTAATAATGTTGCTGCTAGTAAACTGTGCCATGCATACAAAAACCTTTAAATTTTTATTACTTGTTCATACGAAATAGAGCAATGCTAGTTCATGGGATTAAACTGCCAATTATTTTCAACATCTGACATCTAAACAATCTGACTGGCATGATTCCTAAAAATATTATGTCAAGGAAAAGTTAACACAAGGACCATGATGGATTCGTTTTGATTTGTGAATTATGAAAGGTCATTTTAATCCATGTTCCTATTGTTATTGCGGGGGAACAGTCAAAAGTACATTTATCAAAGATGCTTACAATTTAAAAAATATATTTATTTATTAAAAAAATGAACCCAGGGCTTCCCTGGTGGTGCAGTGGTTGAGAGTCCGCCTGCCGATGCAGGGGACACGGGTTCGTGCCCCGGTACGGGAAGATCCCACGTGCCGCGGAGCGGCTGGGCCCGTGAGCCATGGCCGCTGAGCCTGCGCGTCCGGAGCCTGTGCTCCGCAACGGGAGAGGCCACAACAGTGAGAGGCCCGCGTACCACAAAAAAAAAAAAGAAAAAAAGAAAAAAAAAAAAAGAACCCATTACACAACATAAATAACATATTTATGTAAAATAACTATATTTTCCAAACACATTTTTTTCCAAACGAAACAACATTTAGTGAGAAAAGTGGCATTATTTTACAGGTTTGCTGTTTCTTTAATGTCTTGCTTAATGCGGATGACTGGATGCTTATATCTGCTTTTGCAGTCAATCTGCTGAAAATATATTGTTTCAAAGGCACTTGATTTCGTTACTGTTGAATGCCTAGGACCTACCATAAGGCCTAGGACATAGAAAGCTCAATAATGCTGATTGAATAAATGATGAATGCCTAGGCTTTTTATTTGTACAAGTGCCTGAATTCTTCAGATTAATTTATGAGATTCTGTTTAAACCTAACAGCTGATATGGCCTTTACAATAAGCAGATTCATACTCTGTACATGTTGCTGGTCGAAGCGTGCTTCGGAGATTAGCACGGAGGGCATCACCAGGGAGCTTGTGAGAAATGCTGAATATCACACTCCACCCCAGACCCGAGGAATCATAATCTGCATTTAAACAAGACTCCCCAGGTGCTTGAGATGTACATTAGAGTCTGAGAAGCACTGTTTCAAAGCATTTTAGTTGCCATTATTATTTCCATGTAGTGATAGAATCCATTTTCTTCCATAGATTTCTGTTTTCCTAAATAAAATTATTCTATGACTAGACTTTGCACTGCTTTCTAATTGAGTCTTATGCAAAATAAGTTTTCACATTTTTGTTTCCCTCTTTCTTTTCTAAGCGTTGCTCAAGCTTCGAAACTGTGTGAAGTCCTTCTCCTGAACTGTGAATCAGGGGGCTTTCTATAAGGGAAACTCCCTTCTAGGGCCATCTGATTGAAAATTTTAACTTAATGAACTGATGGTTGGCTATTAAGATAGAGCTACTTTCACAGTTTTCTTCTTTTAAAAGAATGTTGGTTCAGCGTGCTGCAGACCAGCACGGATTTAAGGGAAGACTTCCTGCCACAAAATATTTGTAACAGCTCCTGAAAGAGAAACTAATCATCACAAGTCAGGTCTTTATTTTAAAGTTGTTGTTGTTGTTGTTTTTTCTAAGATTGCCCATGTATGAATTTATAGACGGGGTTGGATAACTTACTTGTTAATTTGTTATTTGCTTTTCACTTAATTAACTCAACAGCTTAGTTTTTATTAGAAGACAACTTTGGCCATTTTTAGCTTACTTAAAGTTATTAAGATTTTCAGTATAGAAAAGTAGTTACAATAGTGGTTATTTTACTTTTCAATTTAATGAGATGCTTAAGTGTGTAGTTTCAGAGTAAGTTTCAGCATACAAAGCAGCCTGGGCCAGTGCCAGCTGCAGATATGCTCCGGGTGAGGCCATCCTTTGCTTGAGAAGAGGTCCACGTGCAGGTCTCATCGTGGTGGGAATCACTCTTTGTAGAAATGATCTGTTTGGGGTCCAGTGGTTAAGACTCCGTGCTTTCATTGTCATGGGCCTGGGTTTGTTCCCCGGTCTGGGAACTAAGATGCCACAAGCCGCGCTGGGTGGCCAAAAAAAAAAAAAAAAAAAGATCTGTTTATTAGCAGTTTGTATAGGATCCTAGAAAGAGCCTGGGACTGGGACTTTGTGGAGTCAGACAGACTCAAGTCCTGTGACATCACGGGTCTCCTCAGACCTCTGGATCACTTTTTTTTTAAAGTTAAGTGCTAGGTTTGAGATCTAGTTTAACGGAAAGAATGTGCTCTTTGCTATTTTAGACTGAGAGCTCCTTGAGGGCAGCAACTGGTCTTTAAAGTGTATATTTCCCTGGCTTAGAAGAGGGCCAGCACACAGCAGGTGTCCAATAAATGTTTGTTTTCATTTTGTGGTGTATTTATTTACTGGTTTATTGTTTCATTTTCTCATGGAACATGATTAGTAAGGACACTGACTTGATTTTTTCGTTGGTCTGTATGCCTCGGCCTCATATGATGCCTTGCACCTAGTAAGTGCTCATTACAAGTGAGGGCAGGAATGAAATAGTGTCTAGGTGCTTGCTAACAGTCCAGGCACTACCCATTCATATTCTCTCAATTAATCCTTACGATATCCTTGTGACGTAACAGTAACTAGCATATATTAGCCTAGACAATGTTCTAGGATCAAAGTTCTTTACATTTATTCTCTCATCTGATGTTTGTGACAAACATTTGATACTTGAAAGTAGGTATTACTATTATAATTTTCATTTCCTTATGAGAAAACTCAGACAACAGAAGGGTGAAGTAAGTTGCCCAAGGTCATGCTCATAGAGAACCAATCTAGGTTTTGAACGAGGTGGTTTGGCTCCAATATCTGTGCTCTTAACCACCAAAATAAAGTTGCTCATCAATTGTCCCATTTTGTGAGCGAGGAAGTTGAGATTATAATACAGCTCACAACATGGGTTTTAACAGCGTGGGTCCACTTATACACGGATTTTTTTTCAACAATAAATACACAGCACTACACAATCTGATGTTGGTTGAACCCACTGATGTGGAACCACGGAGATGGTTGAACAGAGGATAGGGAGGGCAGGGCAGGCTATAAATTATTCATCAATTTCTGACTCCGTGGAGGGCCAGCACCCCTAACCCTCTGCATTGAGGGTCAACTGTACCTAGTTGCCCCCTAATTGCACTTCTATAAATTACCAAAGCAAGGAATTGGATGTGAGTTGCCTACCTATAGGCTAGGGTTCTTTCCACTACACCACAATTCTAGATGTTTCATTATGACCCTGGAGACAGGGATTTCCAAGAAGAGCTAATATGTATTCCCATTCCCATAAAGGTCAAAAAGGTTCATCATAAGAGGCACAGTAAAAACTAAACTCCCCTGCATTACAACAAAGCCTTTTTAGGTATAAACCTGTAATATTCTTTGTGGCTCTAGTCAATATACTTTAAGAAAAATATGTAAAGATGTTGGGGAAAGTCCAAGGATTACATAGAAAAGGGATGGCAGAACTGCTGTGTGAGTGCATATTAGGAAACGAGGGTGCTTCAATCTAGGAAAACAAAGCCGACAATGGGTTTGCCTTACATCTAAAAATTATAAAATATATGACTGAATTTTAAAAAAATAATTAATTTTTATTTATTTATTTATTTTAATTTTTGGCTGTGTTGGGTCTTCGTTGCTGCGCACGGGCTTTCTCTAGTTGTAGTGAGCGGGGGCTACTCTTCATTGCAGTGCACGGGCTTCTCATTGTGGTGGCTTCTCTTCTTGTGGAGCATGGGCTCTAGGCATGTGGGCTTCAGTAGTTGTGGCTCTCAGGCTCTAGAGCACAGGCTCAGTAGTTGTGGTGCACGGGCTCAGTAGCTGTGGTGCACGGGTTTAGTTGCTCCGCAGTATGTGGGATCCTCCCGGACCAGGGCTCGAACCCGCGTCCCCCGCATTAGCAGTCAGACTCCCAACCACTGCGCCACCAGGGAAGCCCCCAAATACTCTCTTTTTGATCAAGCTTTAGTCAGGC
The DNA here is from genome assembly GCF_002837175.3 of Physeter macrocephalus. Taxonomy (NCBI): domain Eukaryota; kingdom Metazoa; phylum Chordata; class Mammalia; order Artiodactyla; family Physeteridae; genus Physeter; species Physeter macrocephalus. Next base: position 22,106,762 of record NC_041220.1, on the reverse strand, counting down.
TCCTCTGAGCCCTCTTTTCAACTAGGCTTTGACCTTGGCCTTCCATGTCTGTCCTGTCCTTGCTGGGCCTGTATAGCCTAGTTTAGCAAGAATCCCCTCACCCTTGATATCTAATCATTCTTGATATCTGATCAAGTTCCATATTCCTCACCTTTGATGTATAAGTCCTTGATCTGCCTTTAGGGAAAAATCTGTGAGATGAGTTTAGCAAGAATCCCCCTACCCTTGAAGTCTCCTCTTAGCAATTTTTCCATCCATTGACCCCTCACCCTGCTTCTTGGCCATAAATCCCCACTTGTCCTTACTGTATTCAGAGTTGAGCATAGTATGTCTTCCCTACTACAACAGACTTGGATAAATTTTTCCTTACTGCTTTAACAAGTGTCAGATAATTTTTCTTTAACTCTGTCTATCCATCTTTGCTAGAGTAGAGAATTGAAAACAGCCTAAATATTTATTAGTAGGGGGTTGTTTTAAATAAATTTTAAAACATAATCTTTGAAATAGCACGCTGGCATTAATAAATAAATAGTGGCCAACATTAACAAGGTACTGTTATCTGCTTTGTATAGGTGCTTTATCTGCCAGACTTCCAAAAGGAACTGAGTCAGCAGGAGCCTAAGGGTGCAGCTTCTCCATTCTTTGCTCCATTCTTCTCTTCAGTGGCTTCCTCTGCTCCTTAGACCTCATGATAGAAACCATGGCTTCTGCACCACTGCTCACCTTCTTATTGTGGAGCAGACCCCTCTCCTTTTCTCCCTAGAAGGGAGTAATATCGGAGGAAACAGTTCTATCCTTCGTTCTATTCCTGTGGCATGTTCCTCCTCACAGGAGGACTGGCTTATCTTACTGGTAACACTGGGCAATGACATGTACACACTGTTAACCAGCGGTGAGGTCACGGCTTCAGAACATGGGCAGCACAGTCGCCTGTCTCTATTGTTGCTTGTTAATTGGTGGGCCCATGTTGCCACCTGTCCTTTGTCTCTTGGTAGCAACTGGGCCAGACTAAGGGTTGTCTCTGGCAGGCCCAGTTTACTTGTAAGCATGCTAATGGGTGAGAATATCAAGTGGAGCTGCTCTGTGGGACCAGGGGTCTTCATTCCAGGAGAGCCCTCAGCTGAAAACTGTTTCCCAACACAAGCTATCAAAATTCTTTGTTTTGGGATTATTTGCTTTTGCCTGGCCTCTAATGCTTGGTCTGTACTTTTTTTCTCTGATTGGATCCTTATGAATATTTCTTAGGTTTTAGAAAACAGAGGGAAGGAAGCAGTGGTGTGCTGATAAACTGGCTCTCTGGGGGGAAGAAGGCCAGATTGTAGGAATTGTTGACTTTTATAATGCAATGCGCTCACCATGGCATATTTCCAGCTCCCAATGGGCTGCTGGGCAAAATTCCTGAGTGTTTAACTATCAGCTCTTACAAGTGTGCTCCAGCGCACCCCAGGAAGGAAGGAAGCCATCAAGCTTCACCAGATAGGATTTGCCACATCGAGGGAACAACTTTCTCTCAGTCCATTTCCAAACTCCTGGGGAAATTCTTAGTGGCCCAGCTTGTCTGTCAGGTTTCTGTCCCTAGTTTTATCAACTGTGACCAATGGACCATGGCTACGTAGTATTGATAGAAGGAAGCATAGTGATTGGAAGTCTGCTGTAATGAGTCAGAGGCAATTAGTGTCAATGTGTGCTGAGCTGATAGCCTGGGTCTCTCCAAAGCAGAGCCTAAGACAAAGATTTATGTACATTAAGTTTACTCAGAAATATGACCCCAGAAAGCAGGAATATAGGGCCCATAGGGAAGGAGAAAAAGACAAAATATGTGTGCATTATTAAATCCACAAATCTTACTCTTTCATTAATACTGGGTAATAAAAGAGCAATTTATCTAAATAATGCATAGTAAGAAATGAGCTGGGAGTTGCCAGGAGCCATCATTGGAGCTTAAGAACAAATCCAAGGCGGAGGAGGGCAGAGCTAAGAGAGGAACACACACCACTTGTGGTGACATCACTCCATCCCTGATTGGAATGTGCGAAGTGTCAGCTCTATGGACCACTTTACCTCCTTCAATTTTGGTTATGTGAACCAGTTAACTTATGGCTTAAGCCAGTTTGAATCATGTTTTCTGTCACTTGCAGTTAAAGAGTTCCAACTGCTGTAATTCACAGTAACAGAGATCACATTGTATTTTGGTTGCTTTTTTGTGTCTTCTCCCATAGGTTGTCACCTTCTGAGGTCAGGTCCCATGCATCTTGTTCCACTTGTATCTCCAGCGTCTAAGAGAGCACCTGGCATATAGTAGAAGTTCAGGACATGCTGGATTGAAGTAATATATCTGTAATATTAATTTTGCATCTGTAATATTGATCCTTTCTAGTTTAATCAATGCTTTTAAAAAAATATTAAACCATTTTTATTATTTAAAATTATCTACTAATGTGCATATAAGCATTCTGCATAGTTATAATCAATCTATTGCTTTGTCTTAAAAATACAATTTTATATTCTACTTTTTCTCTTTAATATTATTTCATACAAGCAATAATTTTATTTTATATCCATCAAGATGAGCCATAGAGCTGTGGTTTCAAATAGGTTTTTAGTATTAAATTTTTTTTCTTTTTTCTTTTTGACCTCCTTCACCCATTTCTCCTACCCCTCATTAATGCTTTCTTAAAGAAAATAAGTGCAGAGAAGAAAAACAGATGAAAATTTACAAGCAAATATGATGAAATAGATTCACCCAGAAAGAAAAGGATGGTTAGATGGAAGAATTCACATTATTTATGACTATTCCATCAAAAGTACATCTTCACAGACCATTTTTTTCTTTTTAACTATAATAGAGCTAAAAGATTAATAAAGGTCTAGTTACAATTGACTGTTTTAAACTGTAACCTAATGGAAAGATTTTTTTCTGCTTGTTTTTTTGGTAAGGGCAAAATTTCTATGTAAAATGAAAATATGGCAAAGAGAAAATGCCATGATGTTGATAATATTTTATTTTGCTTAGTCCTAAAAGAGAGTTCCCATGAGCAATTATGATCCTATTGAGTAGAAACTCACAAAAGAAAAGCTTGTTTTATAACCTACTAAATTCCCTTATAGGGACAGTATTAACTCTTTCTTGTCAATTTAAAAGCTTTCTGAAAGAGAATCTATAAAGTGGGAAATTCAGGAAGCCCACGATTTTATCTAGCTATTCATCATTCTCTCTGAATTTCTTGCACATGGCTGGTTGAATGAGAATTTAAAGCAATCTTTACCCATGAAATCTTAAAATTATATATGATCTTCCAAATCAAACTGAAGCCATTATATGAGATTTTCACTATAACTGTACTGTTGGCAAGAAACTCATGGAAGTATCAAGTGCTATTCAAACATAGTTCTCTACAAGCCAACATTCAGAAAAACAATGCAGATAAACAAAAAGGATATATGTTAATAATGATATTATGAGGGACCACAATAAATTTTGAAGCAAGCTACAAATTCTTTCCCTTTAGAACCCCGAGTCCCAATATTTTCATTAAGCCAAACCATTAACCGCTAATAAATTTTAATCCCGAAATAAACCTTCCCTCCTAGACTAATGGCAAGAATAAAAAAAATTTTTTTCAGTCAAAATTCTAGACTGAATCAAAAGGGAAGGAAAAAAAATTCATCCTCCTTGCCTTTTAGTAAGATTCAGAAATCAGGAGTAAATTAAGTCTGATAGAAAGAGAACTTTATAATTCCTTCTTTCCAGATAAGGGATCAACATGTCAGCACTGGCTTCCTCCAAACTTGACAATGCCCAGTTCTTTCTGAGTGTGTGAGTGGCCGTGTTGGTGTATGTGGTCAGTCTGAAGGCTAAGCAAATGATACACAGATGTATTCTAGCCATCTGCAAAACTGGAATGAGTAAATCATGACTGCATTTCCATAATGCTTGTCTTTATTTGCAAATGTTCACTCTATGTTTTCCTTTCCATGAACCTTTTGAATATAGCTTCATCTTGATTAATTTTCCTTAAAGTCACTTATGTTAATTTCACTTATGAAATTATTAAAATCTGAAAAAAATACAATGCTATGATTCTTCAATGTGAATTTGAGCTTAGAATATTTTAAATTAATGAATCTCTCTGGTAAAAATGAAATATTTCACCTGCCAGACCATTTGTTCTATAGGTAATTATTTTCATGATTTCATGTTATTCTTCCTGAGATTGTTAAAGCTTTAAAAATATTTATTTAAATATAAATAGCAAAACATTGTATTTTGAGTTTAAAATAAATGACATATTAGAAAGCAAATGAATTAACATAACAAAACAGAAACAAGTTCATAGATATAGAGAACAAACTAGTGGTTAACAGTGGGGAGAGAGATGGGGGAGGGGCAGGGTATGGGATTAAAAGGTAAAAACTACTATGTATAAAATAAATAAGATATAAGGATGTAATGTGTAGCACAGGGAATATTGTCAATATTTTATAATACCTTTAAATGGAGTATAATCTGTAAAAATATTGAATCATTATGTTGTACACCTGAAACTAATATAATATTGTACATCAACTATACTTCAATAAAAAATAAAGTAAAATAAGTGATATATTGATAACTCTTTGAACTACTTTACAGATTTTTCAAGCTGTTAATAAAGTTTATTTGTGCTAAAATGCCCTTTCTGTAGTAAGGTTTTATTACAGAATTATGTAGGTATCTAGTCAGAATGTGAAAAGGCAACTTTAAAATCTAAAATCCTCTCCTGATTATTAAGAAATCTTCCTCCTTCCTCTCTTCCTTCCTTCCATCCTTCTTTCCTCCCTACTTCCTCTGTCTGCCCGTCTGTCTGTCTCTTTCTTTTTCTTTTTTTTAAAAATGATCTCAGTCTGGAATAAACATTCTTGCGAAATTGGCCAGGATTTTTGCCAAGCATAGTGTGTACACGTCAGCTGTTTTCTGGAAAATAATTGTACCGTGGAACAATGTGTATTATTTTAATTAGTACTGAGGAATGTCTCCAAGATATTTCATCAGGTCAGTCTTTCTGACATAGGCAATGGCTTTTTACTTCCTGAAATGCTGATTAAGCAGATAGATGACATTTGACATTTTATATAGATGAACAAAATAATTGTTATAATTAAGCCAGAACTCACAGAAGTAATAAATCACTCCCCATGTATACAAAAGGCTTTAGGACCTGCCTCTTATGAGGAGAACAGGGCATCTTTTATAGTGCAGTGTTCAAATTACCCAAAGGAAATAGTAACCAAACTCAATTTGTGGGAAGGCCACTCTCTGGGAAGGCCCTGGCACGCATGGGGAGATCAAAGTGCTTTGTCATAAGCTTCCAAGGCTTAGTTAGTCATCTGGGGCTGTTGTATTTCCAGTATACTTGCCTGTGTTTCTGTGTTAAATTCAAGAAGTATTGATTCTAAGATCTGAAAAAAGAGCACTTTGTGAAACTGTGTTGAGAACACACCTCCAGAAATTGACAAACCCGTAAACACAGTTTTTAATAGTGCTGAAGAGGGGGACAGAAACTTTATTTCCTCTTTCCACCGCTGTTCCTCAACATCACTGTCAGATGAACTAAAGATTAGGAACAGAAGTATTCATCTGAAAAGAAAGACATTTGTCATCATCATGCTGTGTCACACAGTACCAATGTGATTTTCTAATGTAACAAAGCACACATTTGCATATTGGTTTTGTATGTCTTCTGTGTGAATAAAGGTGAACAAAGGTGGTGAGTCTGTTTTATTGTGAGGTCTTGTGGAGGCTGGCAGGCCACACGCTGTGGGTGGACTTGATCTCCTGTCAAAGAGGTGGTAATCACTGAGGTCAGTCCCTCTGGGTAGAGGAGGTTTTCAGACTGGAACTGGACTGATATTGGTTGGAGGAAAGGATTCTCCTCCTCTTCTAGGTCTTCATCTCTTAGTCTAAATAAATTAGGAGACATTGGTCTGTGCTTGTAGGTGGTGGGTTCTGAGACAGTGCACAGGCACTCAGACCCTGGAATCTAGGTCAAGCCAGGCTTCAGAAGTGCACATCATAGTTTGAAAGCTTTATAATCTATGTAGAGGATTGACTTTGCTCTGCTTCCACTTGGTTATTTATTTATTTATTGCCCTGTGGCATGTGGGATCTTAGTTCCCTGACCAGGGATCGAACCCATGCCTGCTGCATTGGACATGCACGTATTCTTAACCACTGGACCACCAGGAAAGTCCCCCACTTGGTATTTAAAAATGCTGTATTTTCCCACTTTCTATCTGGTTCATCCTTCCATTCCTGAGTGTGGACAAGAAAATCGATATTAATAACTTGTCAGGACATGGTTTGCATTGCATAGGAATCCTGGGCTTTATTCAGTCCGGAAATTCAGGGAAGGCTGCAGTTTCAATCTGCATTGTTGTCGCAATCCCTTTTCATTGCCTGGTCCTACAGTGCATTCAAAGTGGGGAGGCTCTACCTGTGATTTCCTCTCTTGTGCTTAACTCAGTGACAGGTACCCTGCTGAGACCTCCAAAGCCCAATAACAGGGCTCAGACTCCCACAGCATGTGCTGTATATGAGGCTCTGCCACATCTGGGGGGCTGCGTCTGGGTGGGGTCTTGGTCTCCAACTGTGCGGGGTTCTGTGGGAACATGCAGCCTGGCCCTCCCTCTTGCTCTCGGGGGACTCACTTACCAGGGCTCAGCCAATTTTTCTTTCTACCCAGAGTGGCAGCATTCTTTTTGAGCAACTTAGCCTAATTACCTGATACACCTTCCAAATAAAGGCCTGACTTTTTTTTGCGGGGCAGGGGGCGGGGTGGTTAGGGGAGGGTTATTAGTGAGGATCAGTTCTACTTCTTTTTAGTTCCCAGACACGAAAAGGTCAGTTCCTTGCTACACTCCACCCGCCAATGCTATCTCCAAGGGAATCCATTAGGATTTCTTCAGGCCCCAAGATTACCAAGGTCTAGTCTTTTCTACTGGAGAATTAAAATAAGGACGGGGAAGGGATAATGATGGTTTGGTTTAATTTTCTCCTGTTGACTATTCAAAAACCAAGGGATTAGTTAAATACTTTCACCTATTTACCCTGATGGAGCTAGTATAATTTTGTTTCCATCAAGCTCCCTTTAGTTATTTCTTTTTATTTAGTCAAGACTTGTTTAATATGTTAGCCCTTTTGTAGTTTTTACTTGTTGGCATTAAAGAAAGGCTCTGTGTCCAAAAATAGTCCCAAAACATGAAAGGTCACTCCATTTTTCCTCATCTTAAACCAACCTAGTAGTGGTCAGAAGTAAGATACCCAAGGAGAAATTAATCTGTCAACTACAGATGGGGCTTCATGCCCCTGCTATCCTTTTTTTGTGTGACAATCCTTTGACAGTTTAGGAAGATCTGGATTTTATGTATATTAATGAGAAGAAAAATTTCTATACAAAATGCTACAGCTGTGTTGGATTCCTATGCATTATGTGGCACTTACTGTTTGCAACTAGGGAAACCTCCTAAACCATGCATCTTGGGGCTGTGTTCCAAGGTGGCATAGTGTTTCTTTCTGATTGGCAGGAGAAATTAGGAAGAATTCTTAGCCTCAGAAGCAGGATGGAAGGGAAATGGAGTGATAATCACAGGGTTCCATGCCCCTTTCCAGCCCCCATTTCTTTTTTTATTTGTCAAGACAGTATATAAATGACCATAAGTCAGCTGCACAAATTTCTCATTGGTTTTCTGCCTCTAAATCTTGACTTAGTAAAGTTTTGTTAATAAGTGACTATCTATAAAGATTTTTGTGTGTGTGCTAATCATAAGTAGAAGCAGAGAGAAAATTGGTGAGATTCTGTTGACTAGGCTGGGCATATTAATATAGGAAACAAACAGTTATTTTAATATTTTGCCTCTTTTTGAGAATGAAATGATTAAAATATAAGAAAGTATATAGAAATTAACTAAAGACTTTAAAGCACATACTATAAATATGTCTAAAGAACTAAGAAAACTACATCTAAAAGAATAAACGGAAAGTATGAGAACATCTCACAAATAAAGAATATCAGTAAAGAGATAAAAATTATTTTAAAAAAACAAGCAAGGCCTTCCCTGGTGGCGCAGTGGTTAAGAATACGCCTGCCAATGCAGGGGACACGGATTTGAGCCCTGGTCCGGGAAGATCCCACATGTCGTGGAGCAACTAAGCCCGCATGCCACAACTACTGAGCCTGCGCTCTAGAGCCCACGAGCCACAACTACTGAAGCCCGCATGCCTAGAGCCCGTGCTCCGCAACGAGAGAAGCCACCGCAATGAAAAGCCCATGCACCGCAACAAAGAGTAGCCCCAGCTCGCCACAACTAGAGAAAGCCTGGGCACAGCAATGAAGACCCATTGCAGACAAAAATAAATAAATAAATAAATATTTTTAAAAAAGGCAAAAAAAATTCTGGAGTTGAAAACTACCATAACTGAAATGATTTGAGCTTTCCAAAATAAAGAATTGGCAAACTTGGAGACAGGTCATTGTGATAGCCAGTCTAAGGAACAGAAGGAGAAAAGGATGAAGAAGCATTATGGAGGAAGCAGAGAAATCAGAACCTTCAAAATTGTTAATTAGATGTAAAATGATGCAGCCACCTTGGGAAAGTTTGGCAGTTCCTCAAAATGTTAAGCATAGCTTTACTACATGACCCAGCAATTCTACTCCTAGGTATAAACCCAAGAGAAATTAGAGCATACACTTGCACAACAACTTTTACAAGGATATTCATGGCAGCACTATTCATAATGGTACAAAAGAAGATACTGTACAACCCAAATGTCCCTCAGCTGATGACTGGATAAATGAAGTGGCATAGCCGTACAATGGAATATTATTTGACAATAAAAATGAAGTACTAATAAATGCTACATCATGGATGAACTTTCAAAACATTATGTTAAGTTAAAGAAGCCAATTACCAAAGAACACGATTGTACAATTCCATTTATTTGAAATTTCCAGAATAGGGAAATACATATGGAAAGTAGATTCATGGTTGCCAGGAATTAGGGAGAGGAGGGAATAAGAATTGACTGCAAATGGATATGAGGTTTCTTTGTGTAGTGGTCCATAGATTCTGGAATTAGGTCATGTGATGGTGGCCCATCTATATGAATATACTAAAAACACTGAATTATACACTTTGAAGGAAGACTTTTATGCTCTGTGAATTTATCTCAATAAAATTGTAATTTAAAAAAAGAAATGGGTCATTTTTTAATGTGATCAACCTAGGTTGCACAGAATATTGTAAAAAAAAAAAACAAACCCAACCCTGAAGTATCTTTTCCTTTCTTTTGGAGTAGGTTATAGCTATTCTAATTTTTTTTTAATGGATGAATAATTGCCCTCGAATGAGAGTAAACTATTTCTAACTCTTTCTTCATCAAAGTTCTCAAAGCCTCTTTAAAGGGAAATCCACTGCCACCTAGTGTCTAACTCCTAGAATAACTGAATTACTCTGCTTAGAAGTATTTTTAAAAATTGATAGAACCGCTTGGTGGCACTATGGACAAGTACATTAAAGGTACAACTTCCAATTTATGGACTAGTTGTTCTATCTCTGTTCATAAGAATTGGTTAAATGTGACAAATACATTGCCTTCTTTTACAGATTATCAGTGTTATATTTTCTAAGAAAATCTGGCATATCTTTGGAACTAAACCCTTATAAGTGATGAGAAAACTGAACATCTTCAGATTTAATTTTTTTAAAGATTTTTTTTGATGTGGACCACTTTTTAAGTCTGTATTGAATTTTTGTTACAACATTGCTTCTGTTTTATGTTTTTTGGTTTTTTGGTCACGAGGCATGTGGGATCTTAGCTCCCCAACCAGGGATCAAACATGCACCCTCTGCATTGGAAGGCGAAGTGTTAACCACTGGACCGCCAGGGAAGTCTCCAGATTTAATTTTTGATTTTCGAAGATTTAAGGCTTTAAATAGTTCAGACTAGATTTTCTTTTCCTCTCTGTTCTCCCCTTTTAGCCGTACAAATGTAGTACAAACCAATTTCAACACAGGGAGAGAGGTTTAAAACATTTGTGCAAATATTAAATGAAAATATGAAAGAAATTTCCCAGATAATCCAAAAGAAGAAAGAAAAACAACTCAAATAAAACTATTTGATAACAAGGGCTCTCTGTATTTAGAAAGTGTGTTGGTGGGTGTGGGGATAACTTCTGTTTTAAGCATTAAATCTAGTGGGAAAAATTTACCTCCTAACAAGAACATCTGCCTGAGATGATGATTCATTATAAAGTGACACACAGCTTGGATGCAGAAAAATCAAGAATTCTACCATGAAAATTTTTGTAATTTATTATGTGAGCGTACTTCCCATCTTATTATTATTTTTTCTGATGCCATCAAATTTGGTAGTAGTAGCAATGGGAAATGAAATTAATTCCATTTCCTATAATAGGCAGATTCTTGAAGAAATTAGTCTAATAAGCTTTCTTCATGGTTACACAAGGAAGAGAAGGATAAAACAAATCAATGTTTGAAAACATAACACCTGGTTAAAATAAACATTGTACCTCAAGCACATGAAAACATCAAATAAAATTTTGGTACTTAGTATCACGTAATATATATGTATTCATGCATCTATCCATCATATAGATATAACATACATCCATAAGGTCTACTATTGCTTTTGCAATTCTGTAAGTCTAATATATTACAGATAAAGATATAATTACAATGATCTCATCTAAATACTGTTGCTAGTGAAACAGGAAGACTAACTGCCAACATATTTTTTCGGTATGTTCTGGTAATAATGATTATTAAGATTTTAAAAGCTTATGAGAAATGAGTTCTCATAGCTTATCACAGAGCAAGAGCTTTTTACTTGTTTGATTAGATTTCTTTATCATCCCTTTTGGTATCTATTCTAAATCACCATCATTCTCCTCAACATTTAATTCACAGTGTTCTCCAAGCCTTGTCTGTTACTTAACTGAGAAAGTTGTGATCATCTGTCAATTGTCAGCCCTACCCCACACTTACTAATATGTAAAGCATTTCCCTCCTTCCTTTCTTCATACACTGAGGACAATGTACTCCTCTTCCTGCCCAATACCAAACCCTCTCATGGAGCCCTCAGTCTCTTTTTCCTTCCCCATCTCCATTGGGTGAACATTGCTTCTTTAATCATTCCCACACTGTTCCCCATCTTCCACCTTAATCTTTCTATTGGCTCTGATCCTGGGCCCACCACAAACGCAAAGTCTTCCTCTTCCTTCAGAAAGAAAGAGCAAAAAAACCACCAAAATGATAATAAAAAATTCTCAGAAACCAAAAACAAAACAGACACTACAAACAACAACAATAAAAAACTACCCTTTTGTGACCTGAAATTCCCCTTTACCTTGCATTCCATCTTTCCCTTCCCTTACTTTTTTTCTGTGTGTGTATGTTAGTTCCACTTTATGTCAAAGTGAATCAGCTATACATATACATATAACCCCACATCTACTCCCTCTTGCGTCTCCCTCCGACCCTCCCTATCCCACCCCTCTAGGTGGTCACAAAGCACTGAGCTGATCTCCCTGTGCTATGTGGCTGCTTCCCACTAGCTATCTATTTTATATTTGGTAGTGTATATATGTCCATGCCACTCTCTCACTTCGTCCCAGCTTATCCTTCCTACTCCCCTTCTCTATGTACATTCTCTACGTCTGCATCTTTATACCTGTCCTGCCGCTAGGTTCTTCATAGCCATTTTTTTGTTTTAGATTCCATATATATGTGTTAGCATATGGTATCTGCTTTCCTCTTTCTGACTTACTTCACTCTGTATGACAGACTCTAGGTCCACCCACCTCACTAAAACTAACTCAATTTTGTTTCTTTTTATGGCTGAGTAATATTCCATTGTATATATGTGCCACATCTTCTTTATCCATTCATCTGTCGATGGACACTTAGGTTGCTTCCATATCCTGCCTATTGTAAATAGAGCTGCAATGAACATTGTGGTACATGACTCTTACTGAATTATAGTTTTCTCAGGGTATGTGCCCAGTAGTGGGATTGCTGGGTCGTATGTAGTTCTATTTTTAGTTTTTTAAGGAACCTCCATACTGTTTGCCATAGTGGCTGTAACAATTTACATTCCCACCAACAGTGCAAGAGGGTTCCTTTTTCTCCACACCCTCTCCAGCATTTATTGTTTGTAGGTTTTTGATGATGGCCATTCTGACTGGTGTGAGGTGATACCTCATTGTAGTTTTGATTTTCATTTCTCTAATGATTAATGATGTTGAGCATCCTTCCATGTGTTTGTTGGCAATCTCTATGCTTTCTTTGGAGAAATGTCTATTTAGGTCTTCGGCCCATTTTTGGATTGGGTTGCTTGTTTTTTTGATATTGAGCTGCTTGTAAATTCTGGAGATTAATCCTTTGTTGGTTGCTTCATTTGCAAATATTTTTCTCTCATTCTAAGGGCTGTCTTTTCGTTTCTTTATGGTTTCCTTTGCTGTGCAAAAGCTTTTAAGTTTCATTAGGTCCCATTTGTTTATTTTTCTTTTTATTTCCATTTCTCTAGGAGGTGGGTCAAAAAGGATCTTGCTGTGATTTATGTCATAGAGTGTTCTGCTTATGTTTTCCTCTAAGAGTTTTATAGTGTCTGGACTTACATTTAGATCTTTAATACATTTTGAGTTTATTTTTGTATATGGTGTTGGGGAGTGTTCTAATTTCATTTTTTACATGTCCAGTTTTCCCCGCATCACTTATTGAAGAGACTGTCCCTTCTCCATTGTATATTCTTGCCTCCTTTATCAAAAATAAGGTGATCATATGTGTGTGGGTTTATCTCTGGGCTTTCTATCCTGTTCCATTGATGTATATTTCTGTTTTTGTGCCAGTACCATACTGTCTTGATTACTGTAGCTTTGTAGTCTAGTCTGAAGTCTGGGAGCCTGATTCCTCCAGCTCCATTTTTCTTTCTCAAGATTGCTTTGGCTATTCAGGGTCTTTTTTGTTTCCATACA
>NC_041220.1:22092397-22093062 GCF_002837175.3 Physeter macrocephalus | reverse complement strand
ATCATTAGTGTATAGGAATGCAAGAGATTTCTGTGCATTAATTTTGTATCCTGCTACTTTACCAAATTCATTGATTAACTGTAGTAGTTTTCTGATAGCATCTTTAGGATTCTCTATGTATAGTATCATGTCATCTGCAAACAGTGACAGCTTTACTTTTTCTTTTCCGATTTGGATTCCTTTTATTTCTTTTTCTTCTCTGATTGCTGTCGCTAAAAATTCCAACACTATGTTGAATAACAGTGGTGAGAGTGGGCAACCTTGTCTTGTTCCTGATCTTCATGGAAATGTTTTCAGGTATTTACCATTGAGAACGATGTTGGTGTGGGCTTTTCATATATGGCCTTTAGTATGTTGAGGTAAGTTCCCTCTATGCCTACTTTCTATCCTTGCATTCCTGGGATAAACCCCACTTGATCGTAGTGTATGATCCTTTTAATGTGCTGTTGGATTCTGTTTGGTAGTATTTTGTTGAGGACTTTTGCATATGTTCATCAGTGATATTGGCCTGTAGTTTTCTTTCTTCGTGACATCTTTGTCTGGTTTTGGTATCAGAGTGATGGTGGCTTCGTAGATTGAGTTTGGGAGTGTTCTTCCCTCTGCTGTGTTTTGGAAGAGTTTGAGAAGGATGAGTGTTAGCTCTTCTCTAAATGTTTGATAGAATT
>NC_041220.1:22091926-22092343 GCF_002837175.3 Physeter macrocephalus | reverse complement strand
CTTTCTGATTTCTTTCCTTCTGCTAACTTTGGGGTTTTTTGTTCTTATTTCTCTAATTGCTTTAGGTGTAAGGTTAGGTTGCTTATTTGAGATGTTTCTTGTTTCTTAAGGTAGGGCTGTATTGCTATAAATTTCCCTCTTAGAACTGTGTTTGCTGCATCCCATAGGTTTTGGGTCGTTCCGTTTTCATTGTCAGTTGTTTCCAGGTATTTTTTGATTTTCTCTTTGATTTCCTCAGTGATCTCTTGGTTAATAAGTAGTGTGTTGTTTAGCCTCCATGTGTTTGTATATCTTACAAATTTTTTCCTGTAATTGATATTTAGTCTCATAGCGTTGTGGTTGGAAAAGATACTTGGTATGATTTCAATTTTCTTAAATTTACCAAGGCTTGATTTGTGACCCAAGATATGATCTATC
>NC_041220.1:22083416-22084404 GCF_002837175.3 Physeter macrocephalus | reverse complement strand
TTCAATTTGTTAATATGGTGTATCACGTTGATTGATTGGCATATATTGAAGAATCCTTGCATTCCTGGGATAAACCCCACTTGATCGTAGTGTATGATCCTTTTAATGTGCTGTTGGATTCTGTTTGGTAGTATTTTGTTGAGGACTTTTGCATATGTTCATCAGTGATATTGGCCTGTAGTTTTCTTTCTTCGTGACATCTTTGTCTGGTTTTGGTATCAGAGTGATGGTGGCTTCGTAGATTGAGTTTGGGAGTGTTCTTCCCTCTGCTGTGTTTTGGAAGAGTTTGAGAAGGATGAGTGTTAGCTCTTCTCTAAATGTTTGATAGAATTCACCTGTGAAGGCATCTGGTCCGGGCTTTTGTTTGTTGGAAGATTTTTAATCATAGTTTCAATTTCAGTGCTTGTGATTCATCTGCTCGCATTTTCTATTTCTTCCTGGTTCAGTCTCGGAAGGTTGTACATTTCTAAGAATTTGTCCATTTCTTCCAGGTTGTCCATTTTATTGGCATAGAGTTGCTTGTAGTAGTCTCTCATAATCCTTTGTATTTCTGCAATGTCAGTTGTTACTTCTCCTTTTTCATTTCTAATTCTATTGATTTGAGTCTTCTCCCGTTTTTTCTTGATAAGTCTGGCTAATGGTTTATCAATCTTGTTTTTCTTCTCAAAGAACCAGCTTTTAGCTTTATAGCAAAGATCACTTTGCTATTGTTTCCTTCATTTCTTTTTCATTTATTTCTGATCTTATCTTTCTGATTTCTTTCCTTCTGCTAACTTTGGGGTTTTTTGTTCTTATTTCTCTAATTGCTTTAGGTGTAAGGTTAGGTTGCTTATTTGAGATGTTTCTTGTTTCTTAAGGTAGGGCTGTATTTCTATAAACTTCCCTCTTAGACCTAATGTTGTTGCATCCCATAGGTTTTAGGTCATCGTGTCTCCATTGTCATTTGTTTCTAGGTATTGTTTGATTTCCTCTTTGATTTCTTCAGTGA
>NC_041220.1:22034830-22081853 GCF_002837175.3 Physeter macrocephalus | reverse complement strand
GTTATTCTGCTATTGATCCCTTCTAGAGAATTTTTAATTTCATTTATTGTGTTGTTCATGATTGTTTGTTTGCTGTTTAGTTCTTCTAGGTCCTTGTTAAATGTTTCTTATATTTTCTCCATTCTATTTCCAAGATTTTGGATCATCTTTACTATCATTATTCTGAATTCTTTTTCAGGTAGACTGCCAATTTCCTCTTCATTTGTTAGGTCTGGTGGGTTTTTACCTTGCTGCCTCATCTGCTGTGTGTTTCTTTGTCTTCTCATTTTGCTTAACTTACTGTGTTTGGGGTCTCCTTTTCGCAGGCAGCAGTTCGTAGTTCCCATTGTTTTTGTTGTCTGCCCCCAGTGGCTAAGGTTGGTTCAGTGGGTTGTGTAGGCTTCCTGGTGGAGGGGACTAGTGCCTGTGTTCTGGTGGATGAGGCTGGATCTTGTCTTTCTGGTGGGCACGTCCACGTCTGGTGGTGTGTTTGGGGGTGTCTGTGGCCTTATTATGATTTTAGGCAGCCTCTGTGCTAATGGATGGTGTTTTGCTCCTGTCTTGCTAGTTGTTTGGCATAGGGTGTCCAGCTCTGTAGCTTGCTGGTTGTTGAGTGGAGCTGGGTCTTGGCATTGAGATGGAGATCTCTGGGAGATTTTTGCCATTTGATATTACGTGGAGCTGGGAGGTCTCTTGTGGACCAGTGTCCTGAACTTGGCTCTCCCACCTCAGTGGCACAGCCCTGATGCCTGGATGGAGCACCGAAAGCCTGTCCTCCATACGGCTCAGAATAAAAGGGAGAGAAAAAAGAAAGAAAGAAAGAAAGAAGAAGATAAAATAACATGAAGTTGATTGTGGAGATTTAATCCGCTGCTTCTTAGGCTGCTGGGAGAAATTTCCCTTTCTCTTCTTTGTTCGCACAGCTCCTAGGGTTCAGCTTTGGATTGGCCCCGCCTGAGTGTAGGTCGCCTGAAGGCCTCTGTTCTTTGCTCAGACAGGACAGGGTTAAAGCAGCAGCTGATTCGGGGGCTCTGGCTCACTCAGCCCGCTGGGAGGGAGGTGTACGGATGCGGGGCGAGCCTGCGGTGGCAGAGGCCGGCGTGACGTTGCACCAGCCTGATGCGTGCCGTGTGTTCTCCCGGGTAAGTTGTCCCTGGATCACGGGACCCTGGCAGTGGCGGGCTGCACAGGCTCCCGGGAGGGGAGGTGTGGAGAGTGACCTGTGCTCGCACACAGGCTTCTTGGTGCTGCAGCAGCAGCCTTAGCGTCTCATGCCCGTCTCTGGGGTCTGCGCTGATCGCCGCAGCTCACGCCCGTCTCTGGAGCTACTTTAAGCGGCGCTCTTAATCCCCTCTCGTCGCGCACCAGGAAACAAAGAGGCAAGAAAAAGTCTCTTGCCTGTTCGGCAGCTCCAGACTTTTCCCGGACTCCCTCCTGGCTAGCTGTGGCGCACTACCCCCCTTCAGGCCGTGTTCACGCTGCCAACCCCAGTCCTCTACCTGGGATCCGACCTCCGAAGCCCAAGCCTCAGCTCCCAGCCCCCACCCGCCCTGGCGGGTGAGCAGACAAGCCTCTCAGGCTGGTGAGTGCTGGTCGGCACCGATCCTCTGTGCGGGAATCTCTCCGTTTTGCCCTCCGCACCCCTGTGGCTGCGTTCTCCTCAGTGGCTCTGAAGCTTCCCCCCTTCGCCCCCTGCAGTCTCCACCCATGAAGGGCCTTCCTAGTGTGTGGAAAGCTTCACAGCTCCCTCCCACTGGTGCAGGTCCCGTCCCTATTCTTTTGTCTCTGTTTTTTCTTTTTTCTTTTGCCCTACCGAGGTACGTGGGGAGTTTCTTGCCTTTTGGGAAGCCTGAGGTCTTCTGCCAGCATTCAGTAGGTGTTCTGTAGGAGTTGTTCCACATGTAGATGTATTTCTGATGTATTTGGGGAGGAAGGTGATCTCCACGTCTTACTCCTCCGCCATCTTGAAGGTCTCCTGTCCCTCCCTCTTTGTCCAGAAGTTTTCTCCACTTTTTGCCCTCATTTCACTCAACTTACTAAATTCTTGTTTCTTCTCCCACCACTAGACTTGTGATTTGTGAAAGTTGCCAGTGATCATTTTAACTCTAATTGGACCTATTTGCCAAATTTGAGAGAATTTATCACAGCCTTCTTCTTGAAACTATCCCATGTTCTCTTTGTAGCTTTTTTGTAATCCCTTCTTGGTCTTGCCCTGATCATTCCTGAAATTTATTTTCCTTTGTTTGATTCTCAAATTTTCTCTCTTCTAACTCTGCATCAAGAATTTTTAAGCCTAGGGTTCTTTAGGGGTCCACAGACCTCCTGAAATGGTGTGCAGAATTGGGGGTGTTTGGTTATGTGTAACTTTCTAGTGAGAAAGCTTTCTCAAAGGCATTCAGGTCTCTCCAAAAGGTTAGTAACCACCATTCTACATGGTTTTCCAAGGTAATCTTAGCAATTTATTTAGTTTTTAAACAACTAATATACACGAAGTCCTACCTAAATGCAAGTATAATAATTCTCTTAAGTTACTTTCAAAACAGTTGTATAAAGTAGGTGTGATAATCCCCACTTTACAGACCAAGGAGACACAGTAGGTAGTTGTCATGGTTTTAACTCCCATTTATTTGCTGATGATTTTCAAACTCACATTTCCAGCCTACATCTCCCAAGCTTAGATAACTCATTAAGTCATTTCTGTGGATGCTCCATGGGCTGTCAAGCTCAACATTTCTGACACTGAATTATTATCTTCTTTCCGTGATCCATTTCTCCTGTATTCTCCATTCAGGCGCCATGTTAGGGAGTCATCTTCACTGCTTCCTTGGCTCTCCTACATTGGACCAATCTTCAATCCTACCGAATTTAAATGGAAATTATTGCTGCTTCAGTTCAGGTCCCAATCATCTGGCTTTATGTATCAGTGTCCTACCTGCCTAAAATGCTTTGATGACACAGCATTGTGTGGTGACAGGATAAATGGGATATAAGGCCTCCCATGATCCAAACCCTACCTACCTCTCTACAACCATCTCCAGCCTCTCCCTTCCCATAAGTTACCCTTCAGTTACACTGAATTACTTGGTGCTCCTCCTAGATGTCCTGTTATTTCTCACTTGTATGCCTGTGCTCATGTTGTCTCCTCTGTCTGGAATGCACTTCACTTCCTTTTTCATCCAGCTAAGTCCTACTCATCCTCAGGTGTCACTTCATGAAGACTTGAAGGCCTCCTTCCCTGGGGTAACATGATTTGCTGACAGAATGGATGAGAAGGAAAAGAAATGAAGATGACTTCAAGGTTCTGGCCACAGCAACTAGAAAAATGGGATTGTCATTCTTTGAGACAGGAAAGACTGAGGCTTCATGGGCTAAAATCATGATCTGATTTTGGACATTTGGAGTTTGAATTTGATTTGAGTGAAGTTTTTTTTTTTTTTTTTTTTTTTTGCAGTACGCGGGCCTCTCACTGTTGTGGCCTCTCGCGTTGCGGAGCACAGGCTCCGGACGCGCAGGCCCAGTGGCCATGGCTCCTGCATCCCCTGCATTGGCAGGCGGACTCTCAACCACTGCACCACCAGGGAAGCCCCTGAGTGAAGTTACTGATTAGACATTCAGCTAGATGAGACGAATTCAGGGCCAGACTGAGATGTACATGAGCATAGAGATGGTACTTAAAGTCATGAGACTGAGTGAGAGTAACAAGGGAATGAACAAAGACAGAGGAGAATAGACCCAAAGACTGAGTCCCAAGGCATCTGTGTAGTAATAATCTGTTTATGGTATGTGTCCCCACCAAATGAGATCGTGGTGCTCCTGGGCTGTTTTAGTTACCTTTTCCTTTTAAGTACCTTGTATAATATTGCATATATAAACTTTGCTTAGTAAGTGCTTTTTGAATAAAATGAATGAATGAATTGATGGATGAGCTAAAATGGGTGATATTAAACAGAGGTCACCAAGTCAAATATCTACAGGACTCAAGCAATAATGCAGGTAAAAGAAGCATCTTCAGTGTAAGTAATAGGGAGTGGTACAGGTCACGGGAAATTGAAAACTACATGCTTTGGCGAAAGGGGGAAACCTGGACTTAACTCCATTTGATTGCTACCATGCACAATATGGGTCAAAGACAGCCAAGTTTTCTGATTTCAAGAGAAGCTGGAAATCTTTGGCTTTTTTTTTTTTTTAAAGAAGGGGTCAGGGGAAGCTTTTGTTTTTTTAAACGATTTTTTTAACCCCACATTTGTTTCTATTTATTTATTTTTGGCTGTGTTGGGTCTTCGTTTCTGTGCGAGGGCTTTCTCTAGTTGTGGCAAGCGGGGGTCTCTCTTCATCGCGGTGCGCAGGCCTCTCACTATCGCGGCCTCTCTTGTTGCAGAGCACAGACTCCAGATGCGCAGGCTCAGTAGTTGTGGCTCACGGGCCTAGTTGCTCTGCGGCATGTGGGATCTTCCCAGACCAGGGCTCGAACCCGTGTCCCCTGCATTAGCAGGCAGATTCTCAACCACTGCGCCACCAGGGAAGCCCTCTTTGGCTTTTTTAATGTAAGATTTTCTGTGAGCCAAGATTTGGCAGGTCAGATGAAATTTGTCCTGAATCTGTTCATTATCCTGACAGGTCATAACCTCTGATCAAGTAGTTCAACATTATTTTATAGGTGAAGAAAAGTAGGTTTTTCTATTATCTCTTACTAGATAGGGAGCTAAACTTTACAGGCAGCAAATTACTTTTTCACCTTCTGGCTAAGATTTTAGGCTGCCTTTTAGCTCCAACAGAAAAGCAGAAAAACTGTAACCATGAAGGCTGCTGAATAAATATTGTTATATGTATTCTTCTGCTTTAACTCGATTGCTTAAATCACTCCTTTAATTTGGATTCCAGAGATTTAATTACCACATACATCAGTTTTCCCATCTGAAAAATGGGGATACTAATCTTTACCTTAATTATCTAACAGGGTTATTATGAGAATCAAATAAGATAATCTGTGTTTAAGTGATTGAAAGGCTTAAATAGAATGCAGCTGTGATGTGCTGCTATCACACCATTCCAGAGGTTAATCCAGGATAAGGCATAAATAGCTGCCTAAAGCTTAATGATCTTGGCCAGTTTTATATCATACAATGGGCTCCTTCCCAGGCACTTAATTGTTTTTCCCTCTAATTTTAAATTCTTATTAAATTTTGGGATCAGAAGATTATAGAATATTCTAATATGAAGTGTCTTGTTAATGGAAATTTAAAAATATTTCTTTCACTGAATAAGATATGAGCACCAACTGATACTCAAAGCATTAAAAATCCATTACATCTAGTTTAAGGAGATGTAACACGATACATTTCTTAAAGCTTTACTAGTTTTTCTAAGTGTTATTTATTTTCTGAGGAGGATTTCATCCCTAAAATTGTTTTCAGCAACCTAGTCATAAGTACTTCCACTTCTACATGATTATGTTTTTCTGAAGTTCCAGTTCATACATTGTATAATTCTATGGCATTTTGTTATTAACAAAAAGTTAAATGGCTTTTAAAATCAGTGTGGTTAAAAAAAAAACAAACAGGGCTTCCCTGGTGGCGCAGTGGTTGAGGGTCCGCCTGCCGATGCAGGGGACGCGGGTTCGTGCCCCGGTCCGGGAGGATCCCACATGCCGCGGAGCGGCTGGGCACGTGGGCCGTGGCTGCTGGGCCTGAGCGTCCGGAGCCCGTGCTCTGCAACGGGAGAGGCCACAACAGTGAGAGGCCCGCGTAGCGCAAAAAAAAAAACAAAACAAAAAACCAATATTTGCCATGTCAGTATTAATTTAGTATTGTTAAAAGTTGGTAGTGTTGGGGGGCTTCCCTGGTGGCATAGTGGTTAAGAATCCGCCTGCCAGTCAGGGAACACGGGTTCGAGCCCTGGTCCGGGAAGATCCCACGTGCCTCGGAGCAACTAAGCCCGTGCGCCACGACTACTGAGCCTACGCTCTAGAGCCCCCGTGTCAAAACTACTGAGCCAGCGTGCCACAATTACTGAAGCTCTAGGCAGAGCCTGTGCTCTGCAACAAGAGAAACCACCGCAATGAGAAGCCCGCACACCACTACGAAGAGTAGCCCCCACTTGACGCAACTAGAGAAAGCCCGTGAGCAGTATCAAACACCCAGCGCAGCCAAAAATAGATAAATAGTTGGTAGTGTTGTATTATTCATAAAATATAATAAGAAGCATTTATTGTCTCTTATTTTCCTTTCCATTATTTTCTTCTAAAATTTCAGAAAAGATTGCTTGAGCATCACTTTTAGACAACTGAAATCATGTACAGATATGAAAAGCTTGGTGGATTTTGGTGGTTTTATTTTTATGATAGGGTCTCCAAGGTAGAAAAAAACTTTTTTCCCCCTATTTCCTGGATTTTATTAAAATTTTAAATTGAAGTTTAATTGACTTATATTAGTTTCAGGTGTACAATGTAGTGATTCAACATTTTTATACACTACAAATGATCATCATAAGTCTAGTTACCATCTGGTACCATACAAAGTTATTACGTTATTATTGACTACATTACCCTTGTTGTACGTTTCACCCTTGTGACTCATTTATTTTGTAACTGGAAGTTTGTACCTCTTAATTTCCCTCACTTATTCCACTCATCCCACAACCCCCCCTCCCCTCTGGCAGCCACCTGTTTGTTCTCTGTACTATGAGCCTCTTTTGTTATGTTTGTTCATTTGTTTTTTTAGATTCCACATATAAGTGAAATCATACAGTATTTATCTTCATCTGACTTACTAAGCATAATATCCTCCTGGTCCATCCATGTTGTTGCAAATGGCAAAATTTCATTCTTTTCATGACTGAGCAACATTCACATCTTTTTAATCCATTCATCTATAGATGGGCACTTTGGTTGCCTCCATACCTTGGTTATTGTAAATAATGCTGCAGTGAACATAAGGGTGCATATATCTTTCTGAGCCACTGTTTTTGTTTTCTTTGTGAAAATGCCCAGGAGTGGAATTGCTGGATCATATGGTAGTTCTATTTTCAATTTTTTGATGAACCTCCATAATGTTTTCCATAGTGGCAGTACCAATTTACATTCCCACCAGTAATGCACAAGGGTTTCCTTTTCTCCACATCCTCACCAACACTTGTTATTTCTTGTCTCTTTGATTCTGACAGGCGTGAAGTGACATCTCACAGTAGTTTTGATTTGCATTTCTTTGATGATTAGTGATGAGCATCTTTTTGTACATCTGTCGGCTATCTGTATGTCTTCTTCGGAAAAATGCCTGTTCAGGTCCTCTGCGCATTTTAAAATCTGGTTTATTTTTTGTTGTTATTGTGTGAGTTCTTTGTATATTTTGGATACTAACCCCTTATCAAAAATATGATTTGCAAATATCTTCTCTCATTCGGTTGGTTGCCTTTTCATTTTGTTTATGGTCTCCTTTGCTGTGCGAAAGCTTTTAAGTTTGATGAGGTAGCATTTATTTTTGCTTTTGTTTCTCTTGCCTGAGGAGACATTAAAAAAAAATATTGGTACAATTTATGTCAAAGAGTGTTCTGCCTCTGTTTTCTTCTAGGAGTTTCATCATTCCAGGTCTTACATTTAGGTCTTTTTTTGTTTTTTTTTAAGAATCAATTTTATTTATTTATTTTTGGTTGCATTGGGTCTTCGTTGCTGTGCACAGGCTTTCTCTAGTTGCGGAGAGCGGGGGCTACTCTTTGTTGTGGTGTGCAGACTTCTCATTGTGGTGGCTTTTCTTGTTGCGGAGCATGGGCTCTAGGTGCACGGGCTTCAGTAGTTGTGGCACGCCAGTTCAGTAGTTGTGGCTCATGGGCTCTAGAGCCCAGGCTCAGTAGTTGTGGCACATGGGCTTCATTACTCCGTGGCATGTGGGATCTTCCTGGACCAGGGATCGAACCCGTGTCCCCTGCATTGGCAGGCAGATTCTTAACCACTGTGACACCAGGGAAGTCCCTACATTTAGGTCTTTAAAACATTTTGAATTAATTTTTATATATGGTATGAGAAAGTAGCCCAGTTTGATTTTTTTGCATGTAGTTGTCCAGTTTTCCCAACATGATTTACTGAAAAGGCAGTCTTTTCCCCATTGTATAGTCTTGCCTCCTTTGTTGTAGACTAATTGATCATGTAAGTATGGGTTCATTTCTGAACCCTCTATTCCATTTCATTGATCTATGTCTGTTTTTATGCCAGTACCATGCTGTTTTTGATAACTGTAACTCTGCAGTATAGTTTAGCATCAAGGAGCATAATACCTTCAGCTTTGTTCTTCTTTCTCAAGGTTGTTTTTAATCTTTCAGGTCTTCTGTGTTATCATACAATTTTTAGGATTATATGTCCTAGTCCTGTAAAAAATGCCATTGGTGTTTTGATAGGGATTGCACTGAATCTGTACATTGCCTTGGGTAGTATGGTCATTTTAACAATATTCATTTTTCCAATTTATGAGCACAGAATATCTTTCCATCTGTTTGTATCATCTTCAGTGGCACTGGGAAACAAGACCATTTTAAATTGAGGCAAAATAACTGAGATACACTATAGTGTAAATGAAATTTGCAATTTGACTATACATCTCCATTTCTACTTTTTATAGCTTAGAAACTCATTTAGGATTGATGTTTCTTTGTCACATTTCCGTTAATGAAACTTAACAATTCTGAGCAAGAAATCCTAGAGTTTTCAGGATTTTTTAAGATTATTATTCAGAATGTTTCAATAGAAACATTTTTTTAAAACTGTAAGTTGGCTTCCTTTTAAGATCTTATATTATTGTTTTTATATAAATCAGATCATGGCTTTTAGTAATTTTTCATTTATTTAAAAATATGTGATACCTTCAGGGATTTCTATTATGAACAACCCAGCAGTTCTTTACCAGCTGTCTCTATTCTGCTTCTTACCAAATCCTACCTACCACACATATACTTAGAAAGATTTCTTATCACAGGATTATGATTATTTATTAAATTATAACCTACTTCCTTTCAAAAAAGATTTGAGATATCTTACTGGATTGCACACATAACATGAAAATTAAAGACACTTATTTACAGGGAAAAGAAATTTAAAATGTTCAGATATAACTAAAGAAAAAAGTTAATACACATAAATATATGCCACAAGGTCCCACACAACTCTTCAAAGACAACTACATATTTATACTTAGTTCTAAACTTCTGATAAGCCAAAGCTAAAAAGGACAATATTATCACATAAAGAGAAATACTGTCTTAACAATAATAGTAATAATAATAGTAGCATAGTAATAGTAACAAAAATATTAATAAATGTAGATAAAACTAAATAAGCTAATATTTTTCTGGTTATGAAATTTGAGAAAATTTTCTCCTCAAATTTAGTATTTTGGATGCTTAAGAGTAGGACATGGCATCCTTAAGAACAGGACATAGAGTCATGGAGTGGAAATATTACCAACAATATTCTTAAGATCGAAACAACTAGTTTTGTATAGATGTTGCCTATAGTATCCTTCAATGTAAGTTGAGAGCCTAAGGCCAAAGCACAATGCAGTAAATGCAATTCTCTGTAAGTAGGTAGTACAAAAAACCAAAACTATGAAATAAGGTTTCTTAATGTCTAGATTGGTCCAGGGATAAATATCAAAACTATTTATTAGGCTGGGTGAACTTTATGCCCTTTAATTAGTCCTTCATGAATATTATTTCTTGCACTTTGACTTTTTAAAAAATTGAAGTATAGTTGATTTACAATGTTGTGTTAATTTCTGGTGTAGAGCAAAGAGACTCAGTTATTCATATGTGTGTGTGTGTGTGTGTGTGTGCGCATATATATATATATATATTCTTTTTTATATTCTTTTCCATTATGGTTTATCCCACGACGTTGGATACAGTTTCCTGTGCTATACAGCAGGATCCTCTTGTCCATCCATTCTATATGTAATAATTTGCATCTACTAACCCCAAACCCCCAGTTCTTCCCTCCCCACCGCCCTCCCTCTTGGCAACCAGAAGTCTGTTCTCTTTGTCTGTGAGTCTGTTTCTGCTTTGTAAATAGGTTCATTTGTGTCATATTTTAGATTCCATATATAAGTGATATCATATGGTATTTGTCTTTCTCTTTCTGACTTACTTCACTTATCTTGCACTTTGACTTTTGATAAAAGTTGGCCAGTGATGGATAACTGATTATTTGACAAATGTTTTGGAATAATTATTTGGTTTTACTAATTGAAATACATGTATTTGTAAAACTCATATACTTCAAAAAGTATGTATTTTAAAAATCAACTAAGCAAAGACATACAAGTGAATGTCACCTGATGAAAATTAAGATGCCTAACTTAGACTTTGTCTTGAGTTGGAATTGGTCTACCTCTGCATAGAGGAGGTCTCGGATGACTGTAGACAGTATGAAGATTTTTCTCAGAAAACAATTCTGAGTCTGCTCCAGGATAAGGGCAGATCAATAAACAAAGTTCCAAAGTTCTATGCTCTAGACCATGGCTTGGACAATTTTAGCCTGGAAAATTTTCAAAGCAGAATTACCCATAGAAAAATTTCAGAAATCCACTTGTGAAATGTCTAAGTTTGACAGCTTTCTAGTGATCCTTCTGGGGAAAATGACTTGTGAAATGTACCCCATACTAATAAAAATGATTGACATGCTGTTTAGAATTGTTGGACATAAACCAGTTAAACCTTGGAAGACATCTGCCAGAAATATGAATTTGAGTTTACAGATAATTGACCTTAAATGAACTCATTCTATTACATGGTAGGAATATTGTGTATTGAGCCCAGTACTACCACAGAATATTTCTCTTTTTAGTTCCCCCCCACCCCCAAGGGGAATTATACTCGGGTTATAAAATTGAGCTTGGTTTCTTTCCATTTCTAACAGTCTTAATAAGACTGCTGTTAACTGGGTATTTGTCTACGAGTTAACAAACTGTAAATGTCACAATTTTCCACACAACTGCCAAGAAAGGTGGATAATTAAAGTAAGTACTCAGAGGCCTTCTGAATTTCCACTTACTACCATGCACCAAAACTTTACGTTTTCGAGGTGCTCTCAGTGACTGAACTTGTGTATATATCATACTCGGTCACATAAAATGGCTCCTTTTCTCTACCAATGACCTCACACCTCCTTTATTAACATTTCTAATTTAACTCATGTGCTATATAGTATGTAGGATTCTAGAAGTAGATCAACAGACATCACCATGGGAGGCTGGGGGTATGGAGGAAGGAAAAAGAAAGCTGGCATGTTCTAAGGCTTTAAAAAAATAACATTTTCCCTTTAACTTCTCTTCAAAAATTGCAAAAATAATATGAGTTTAGTGAGAGTGAAATAGAATAAAGATAAAGAAAAAAATGAGCGATTAATATTTTTTCTCACCTCCTGTCCCTGCCACCAACCTGGCGTAGATCCTTTCACACGTTTCTACAGGCGCATTCATTCACAAAACGACTGGTACATATTAAATTCCATGGGTCTTGAATTCAGCTGCTCCATTTTCTCCACGGATCTGGTCTTGGACTCTGTGTTTCCTTCTGGACACCAAGCGGTTGCTGTAACAGCCTGGGTTATGAAATGAAGTGTGTTAAGAAACGTCAAAGAGCGCAACACAGATGGCTCTGGGAGCTCAGCTAGTATGACTCAGATGGCTGCGGATGACTTGACTGACTAGGGCTGGAGATGTAATTCTAGGACAGCTTCTGCACACATCTCTCCTAGGTGGAGATGGCTGAAGAACCAGCTCAGTTGTGATTGCTGGTGGAGTGTCTGTGTGTGCCGCTACGACACAGCGGTCTCAGGGTAGTCAGACTTCTGTGGTGCCTCAGGTGGTTTCAAGAATGAGCAGAACAGAAGCTCCACGGCTCTTTATGACCTCAACTTAGAAATCAGATGGCGAGCTGCGCTCGCTCCTTGGCCAGGTGCTCCGGCTAGCGTTACAGCCCCAAGCAGCTCAACTCCCTGAGGTAGCGGCCCACGTCGGGCCGCTCCCGCCACTGGGCCTCTGGGAAGCGGTCCCGGAACAGCGACGCCAGGAGCCTTTCATCCTCCACCTCCCCAAGAGCAGTGGTGGTGGCGGTCACTGTGGCTGAGGCCGTAGCTAAGACACGATTGTGGCCCTCGCCGCCATCTTCTCAGCAACAGCAACTCTTTCCCTCCTGCTCACCCACGGCACCAGCTCCGAATCTCTTGTGGGAAGCATCCGGGGTTCACTTCCAGTCTCTATGGTTCTCGCTAGGCCGGCTTTCTTTCCCCGATGGTCCTCCAGGCTACAGAGTGTTAGCGTGGGGAACGACTGGAAAGCGGCTAGAGAGGCAGGGTTTGAAGTTGCCAAGGAGCGGCTGGCGGCTGACCTTCTGTTTCCAGTGACTGAGGCACAAGGATCCCGTGTTCCAATCGAGTGAGAAAATGCGGCCTCTGACTGAAGAGGAGACCTGTGTAATGTTTGAGATGATAGCAAAATCTTCAGCTGCTGGTCGACAAGCCCGATGACACCTACTGTTTCAGGCTGCACAACGACTGGCTGTATTACGTGAGTGAGAAGATCTTGAAGTTGGCTGCCAGTATCATCGGTGACAAGCTGCTGTCTTTGGGAACGTGCTTCGGAAAATTCGCTCAGACCCACAAGTTTTGGTTGAACATCACAGCTCTGGATTACCTAGCACCCTATGCCAAGTATAAAGCGTGGATAAAGCCTGGAGCAGAGCAGCCCTTCTTGTATGCTAACCATGTGCTGAAATCTGGACTTGGTCGAATCATTGAAAATACTTCTCAGTACCAGGGAGTCATGGTATCCTCCATGACAGACATCCCTTTGGGCTTTGGGGTGGCAGCAAAGTCTACACAAGACTTCAGGAAAGTAGACCCCATGGCGATTGTGGTAGTTCATCAAGCAAGCACTGGGGAATATGTGCGGCATGAAGAGACACTGATTTAAAACAAATTCATCGCGAGAGGTCATCGTGAGGACTTAGGGCTGTGTGGAAGGGCCTAGCTTTGTTTCCTTTCTCTGTGTAGGCTCCACTGTCATGTTGAATTTTGTCAACACCGTGACCTCTTCAGGGACTTCTTAGTTTAATATTCTCTCTATTACGGACAAATGTAGGCTAGATTCTTGTAATGCAGAAATGGCTCAAAAATGGAGTTTCAGATCATTGTGATTGTGGCTAAATAGAATACTGTGTTTTATATTTGAATCAGAGGGCTTCTTGTTTTGAGTAACAGTCTAAATTGTTGGAATGGAGGAAAAGAATATCTTATTATTGTTATCTGTGATCACACTGTTTTCCAAACACATGATAAGAACATAATGGATTTTCTTAATTATTTATTAATACTATGAAAGATAGATATTGCCATATCAGAGTAGTAGGCCGTCTGGGATTTTACAAATGAAATTTGGATAAAATAGTAAGATAAGTTTATTCTGCTGATTTTCTATATGGTAGGTGCTGTGGGTGTGGAAGAAAAACTTGGATTCAAACTCCAGTTCTCACATCTACCAGCTGTATGGCCTTAGATGAGTCATTAAACTTTAATAATTTTCATTTCCTTCTTCTGTTTAAAAAAACAGCTTAACCGTCTTCCTAAGAATAGTTTTTAAAATGAGAAATCATGACTTTAAAGCACCTAGCACTGTGCCTGGCAAATGATAAGTGTTGAATAAGTGGTAAGAATTATTTTTATAATGGTTATACTAAGTATTTCTGCTACTAAGAGTAGGATCATATGAATAGAATTTGATTAGATCATCTTGACTTTTACAAGCGGTTTTCTCAATCTTTCTTTTTCTTGAATGGTATAATCCTGGGCTGAATGTTATTTTTATCACCTTGATTTCCTAAAACATAGTTTCTCTTATAAATCTTTTGGTTTTTTAATTAAAAAATTTAAATTGAAGTGCAGTTGATTTACAATACTGTGTTAGTTGCAGCTGTACAGCAAAGTGATTCAGTTTTATATATTATATATATATATTTTTTATATTCTTATAAATCTTTACTTATCTGACTGGGCTGGACAAAAAGCACTAATCAGAGATCCTGAAATAATTCAACTCCTCCATCTTTTCCCCATGCCTTCCAAAATTACTTTTTAGAATTATTAAAATATTTTTAAATAAAAAACATATCACAGACAAAAAATTTTTAAACTACCTGTATTGTAAAACAATTTCTTTAGTGAATGTACTGCTTATTTTAAATTCCAAAGATGACATCTCTAAAAATAAAGCGTTTTTCAATTACCAAAAAAAAAGAAAGAAATCATATGGTATTGCCTCCTCTGTACCCTATTGGTGGCAGAGTCACAAGCCCAGTGAGATCCAGGGGATGGGCACATGTGCTTACCTCTTGATGGGATGATGGGTACAGAATTTGTGGCCACTCCCTAAGAGTTATCCTGTAAAATATTTATCTGAGAAGCTAATATTTGCATTGTATCAAAGTAGAATATGGAAAAGGTAATAGGCTGATAATTTGTTTTGCTCCTTTAAAAGTTGCTGTTTTAAAAATAGGCCTGACTGCATTCTGAGTCTAACCAGGCAAGACCAATAGACTGCCAATAGAGATTATAAGTGTCAAAGTCAGCCTGTCGGAGAAGACCTTGACTAAATCATGGCAAGAATTCTTTATTAGATACTTTATTTAGCTTAAACTGTTAATCAGCTCTTCTAAAGGTGCAAACTTTCCTGAGAGTGAGGTAGAAATAGGCCTGGGTCACAAAGTTTAGGGTCATTGCCCTAAAAATAGAGCTGAGAAAAGCAAGCTTCTCAGGTGTCATGTGTGACTTCCATGATCTCACGGAACAGAATAATACTATTGGATTTTCCATCTCCAAGTCTGCCTTCATTAGTGGTTCCAACAGCGAAACTCAGGCCCTGCACAATCATTTATTATACCTAAGGTTTTATAGTGCAGCAAAAATTTATAGTAAAACCATGACTAAGTGGTGGCCATGGTACTAGGTGCCCAGATATAGCAATGAATAAGGTAGGGTGGCTGCCTTCAAAGAACACACAGTCTAGTGGGTGTTTCAGGCATGTGAACAGATAAATTGCAACATAAGACATTACTTGTAAATGAACCAACCATGTGATCTCAGAGGGAGAAGATCTACCTGCCTGGGTGTTCACACTGGATTAGCACCTATAACCACTCCATCTCTGTCCACACCTGAGCCTTTGAAACTTCTCTCTTATCTGGCCTACAAGGATGTCACTTTGATAGACTTCAAACCTGGTTTTTCCCTCTGCCTAGATTTTTTGCTTTCATGACTGACTTGGATATTTGTCTTTTGTCCTAATATTCCTCCTCCCTGCAATACTTTGTCTCAACCCTGTTTTTTTGGTCTCTGTGCTCTAAAGGCTGAAGGTAAGAGATTCATTCATTAAAATATATAAGTTGAACAGTGGTTCTATGCTGGGAAAAATGTTAGATGCTCGGGATACAGTGGCCAGCCAGTTAGAGTTCCTGTCTGTTGCAAGGAGCTTACTTCTAGTAGGATGCCTCCTAGACTCTTGGAATTAGGAGTCCGGGCTAGTCAAATGTGGAGTGGGTTAGACCTGGAGAAACTCAGGGAAACGTTTCTAGCCAGGTGACATTTGATCTATTATTATTATTATTTTCTAATGAAAAAATAGAAGTTTTCCAGGTTGGGGTAGAGGTGGAGTAGGGGAAGGCCAGACATTTCACGCAGAGGGCATAACACATAAAAAACAGGAAGGGCATGGTCAATCTGGGAGATAAAGAGCAATTCATTTGAGGGTGTAGTGAGGCATATCAGAGTTTGAAGCTAGAGAAGTAGGTTGGGGTCATATTGGGGAAGGCCTTGAATGGCCCTTCTGGTTAAATTTGGATTTAATCCTGTAGGAAAGGGAGAGTCAGCAAACATTTAGAAGCAGGATCATGACAAAATTATATTTGTTGTTCTTTAAGACGATAAACCCAGCAGGATGGTTGCAAGAGTGGAAAAAAGACAAGTAGCAGGAAGACCAGTTAGGAGATTATTGTATTAGCCTAGATGAGAACGTGTGAGCGCCTGAGTGAAGAGATCAAAAGAGGGGACAGAGGTTAATTCTGCAATCGGGTTTTAAGGTGGAATCAAGACCACTTGGCAACTCATTAGAACACTTGATGGATGGTAAGATCATGAGTCTAAGATGGAAAAAGAGGGAAGAGGAGCAGATTTGGTATGTAAGGTAACACCAAGTTTTGTTTTGGATACTTGGCTATTCGAGTGAAGATGTTCGGGAGGCAGCTGGAGACTTTGATCTGAATCTGAAGAGGGAGAGAAGATGGGCTGGAGACCCAATTTTTTGGAGGCTGTAAGAGAGGCAAATGAACAGAAAGTTAAACAAATATTTGAGAAAGGAGAAAAAAAGTCAACAAAGATTGTGGAATCAGTGAATAAGGAGGAGAAGCAGCAACGATTAGCCTCCTGGAAGGGAGGAAAAGTCAGATAGATGATTGGTGTTGCTTGACCAAAGTTCTTTGGGTGCCTGGGTCAAGTATTGGCACATGTGATGATGAAGGTGTAATAAGGAAAAGTTGTTGGCTCTGCTGCTTAGGACGTTGCCACTGATGGTTGTACCAAAGGTGATATCCTATGTGGTTTGGGGCCCTCTCTCTGGGTTCTTGCCAGTCAGGAGTCAGAATAGAGTTAGAACACTTCCCAGGCTGGTCTCACTCCCGAGAAGAGGATCCTAGAAACTTGGTACACTACTTTCCAAAAGTTGAAAAACATGGGAGATATAATCTACCTCTTGGGAGATAATAGCACTTTAGCTTTAACTCTGAACCAGCTTCTCTATTTCTGTGCCTGAATTTCATCTGCCCGATGCATTTGGTTGAATATCACTTTTGTTTTTTATTGTACTAGAGATTTTTTTTTTAATTTTTATTTTTTTGGCTGTGTTGGATCTTTGTTGCTACGCGCGGGCTTTCTCTAGTGGCAAGCGGGGGCTACTCTTCGTTGTGGTGTGTGGGCTTCTCATTGCAGTGGCTTCTCTTTGTTTCAGAGCACGGGCTCTAGGTGTGTGGGCCTCAGTAGTTGTGGCACACGGGCTCAGTAGTTGTGGCTCGCGGGCTCTAGAGTGTAGGCTCAGTAGTTGTGGCACACGGGCTTAGTTGCTCCGTAGCATGTGGGATCTTCCTGGACCAGGGCTTGAACCCGTGTCCGCTGCATTGGCAGGCAGATTCTTAACAACTGCACCACCAGGGAAGTCCCTGGAGTTGTTTTTGAGTTGGCATGTTATGCAATTTTATGCTGGAAAATATTTCAAATTGTTCTAAAAACGTCCTCGCCAAGGAAGTGGTAAGAATTTTCTCTTTCCTCATCAAACATAAATATACAAGCTGACTGCAAGAGAAGACTTTTGCCCAAATGTTATTTGTTTCCATAGTTTATGGAAACATTTACTTTCCATTGGGAAGTTTCTCTGGTTTCTCCTTGGATCATGTATCTGTAATTGATCTGATGCTCCATATCCTAGGCTAGCTTTGGTTACTGTTAGACAGGGTTTTAGTCTTCTAGGGCTGCCACAACAAAATACCATAGACTGGGTGGCTTAAACAACAGAAATTTATTTGCTCACAGTTATAGATGCTGGGAGTCCAAGATCAAGATGCTGTCAGGGTTGGTTTCTGGTGAGACCTCTCTTCCTGGCTTGGAGATGGATGCATTCTTGCTGTGTCTTTATATGGCCTTTTCTCTGTGCCTTGCAACCCTGGTGTCTCTCTCTCTTCTTTTTTTTTTTCTTTTTTTTTTGTGGTACGCAGGCCTCTCACTGTTGTGGCCTCTCCCGTTGCGGAGCACAGGCTCCGGACGCGCAGGCTCAGCGGCCATGGCTCACGGGCCTAGCTGCTCCGCGGCGTGTGGGATCTTCCCGGACCCGGGCACGAACCCGTGTCCCCTGCATCGGTAGGCGGACTCTCAACCACTGCGCCACCAGGGAAACCCTCTCTCTCTTCTTATAAGGACACCTGTCCTACCAAGTTAAGACGTCCACCCATAGGACCTCACTGTCGAAATAAATTTTTAGGCTCAAGATGGAACTGCTCCTGCCTGGGGTGCCAAGTCAGCACATTGAAACTTAGAAAACTTTCATGTCCCTGTAAACCCTCTGTTTGACTGGAAACACAATATATCCAGCCAGCCAATCCCCAAACGCTAAGCCAACTCTGGGCTCTACACTTATTTCCTCATTTCTTATTCAGTTTCTATTTTTCTCTCCCTTGTTCCTTCTTTTTTATCCTATAAAATTTTCTTGCCTTCTGCTCCATTTTGCAGTTCTCTGGGCCCTTGGGAATGGAGACTGCCTGCTTCACGAAATGTTAAATAAAGTTTGTTTGTATCACCTAAATTTTCTTCAATCATTTTTAACACTACAAAAAAGAGTTTTTTCTCTCCAATGTCTTCCACGTACACTACTGTCTGAGTGTGTTGTGAGAATGTGAAATGTGACAACTCAGCCTACCTGATCCTCAGTTTCCTAATCTTTAAAATGGGGATAAGAATAACAGTCCCACCTATCTCACAATGGGATTTTTTTTCTTTTCCTCTTCTCGGTATTAAATGCAATAATATTCAGAAGGTGCTTTACCAACTGAAGATGCTATGTCTGAAATGTCCTTTCCCCAACTGCCTGGTAAATGTTGACTCATTTTTAAGACCCAGACTAAATTATTACCTCCAGTGTAAGCCATTATTTTTCTTTATCGTAATTGTTGACTGGTGGATGGGTGAAGTTTTTAACACCCCAGGGTCCAAATCTAATACAGGTAGAATATAACAAGAGCATAGGTAATTTGCTGGAGTCTTGTAAGTAACCAGCAGTTGCTTTTCTAACTTGGAACGATATGGTCCTAAGTGTGTCCAGACACAGAGCAGACTTCCTGTCCGTTCCTTCCTTCTTGGCCCACTTCTTATCAATGTGTTATGGAAAGAGCATAAGATTTGAAGGTAGACTGATCAGGGTTTAAATCTTGATTCTGCAACTACCTACATATTTGACCTTGAGCATTTTACATCCATGAGCCTCAGTGCTCTACGAGTCGATCTGATACTTCAGATTTGGTTGCTTCTTCTGTGTGGGCATGAAGTGCAGGGGCTGTGGGTACAAGGGAGGGAAGAGAGGAGTGGTGGAGAGGGAGAGGGAGGAGTACTGAGAACCGTGAGGACAAGCGGCATTTGTACCAATCTTTGTGTTTTAATTGTCACAGCTGTTCCCAAATTGGGATCTAGCTCTAGAATTGATAAATCTTTTATGTTAATTTCCCACTAAGTAAAGTCAGGCTTCCATTATCTTTTACAAGTGGTGCTTCTTGTATTTTGAGGAGACAGATGTCACAGTTAATGCAGAGACTTCTGGGAACTAGAGGAGGAAGCAGAGGACCCATCTGGTAAAGCAGGTGGGCAGGCCATGGATGACCGTCAGGCAGGTATGTGTTGGGTGTTGATTATTGTGTTGACATGGTCTAGATTACAGGAGAGCTTGAATGTCCCAAGAAGGAAAAAAAATTTGGGGGGGGCACTTGGGACTGAACAAAATAAATTAACCATCTCTGATTGGTTTCAGATTTGCAGATCTCTGAGGAATTTGAAAAGGGTGTGGCAATTAAGCAATAGTGGAAGCTCCACATACCAAATAAACTAAATATTTTGAGACTTGCGCAAGTTCTGAAAATGGTCCAGGTATTTTTACTAAACATCTATTACATTTCTCAAAACTGAAATGTTTGAAGAAAAAAAAAGGAAACACCTAATGAGAAGAAAGAACTAATTTATGAAAGGATAGAAAAGTGTTTTTATCCTAACACTTTCAGTAAATGCTCTTTTATTCAGGGATGATCCGTAATGCCCAGTAGTGACTTAGAGGTTTTTCTCTTCCTGCTCTACCCAGCTGTGGAATACAGATTCATTCTTTTTATTAGAGTGATATTTTGTTCAATGGACAATGTTTATCCGTATCCATATCCAATGATAGATTTAAAATATAGGTAATGTAGAAGTGGTTTGAGAGACTCCAGGGAAATGAATTGACAGGTAGCTAAGGGCAAAGTACTGTAGTCATGACTGGGTTACAAACTGCTGGAAAGGGTGTAAGGATTCAAAGCAGACTTATAGGACCTGACAGCCTGTTCTTGTTCCACTGTCCTGGCCTTGATAACGCTGCGCTGTCTCCTAGTGCTAGCGTGAGGATTCAAGAGTGGCATGCCATTTGTAAAGCTGGCACGCTGTAGGTATTTTTCAAATGTTAGTTCCCTTTCCCTTAACTTCAAGTGCCAAAACCCTGCCCTTATCAAAATTATTTCCATCTTCAAGATGTGTGCGTGTGCATGTGTGTGTGTGTGTGTGTGTGTGTGTGTGTATGTATGTATACGCATATATGAGATGGGGGTGTTCTTAATAAAATGCACGTGTTGGTGCAGTACCCCCAATGATTAATCAATCTTGAAAAAGATGCTCAGCTCTGGATCATTTTGTTTTCATTTATTTAAGGGACAATAAGTTTCTATTTTTTATTGTACTTTGGGCATAGATATAACAGGAGGCCTAAAAATTGGGGGGTTAGGGGAAGAAACATATGTAAAATGGAAACTGTGGCACCATGTCCAATATATAAAGGGGCAGGCCAAGGGCTTCTTTCGTGGGGTTCAAAGAGAGGCAGAAAGTGGCTGATGTGAAAAGCCTCGTCATTGGGGAGTTCAAAATAAGCTGAGCGTTGCAGGACAAGGCCTCAACAGGCTGCTGTGAGATGAAAGTTTCATCATAAGGACCATAGTCCTTGGACTTGGAGGCCATAGTCTTATTGATGTGGCAAGATTTTTGATTTGAAGAAAGGGCATACTTTGTAGGGAAATGGTAATAAGGCAAGATTCCTCAGGGTCAGTGGGGTGACTTAGCAACCCAATAATGTTGATGGGCATCTAATCTCTGAAAAGTCTTTGACCATACCTACCTAATAGTCTAGCTCTGATTATTCTGAGGTGGTGTGCTGACTGATATTCTCTTTGAAGAGAACTTTGAACTATAGTTTCAAACTAGAAAGAAAAAGTAATCAATAGTTAAAGAAAAGCAAGGCAGGTAATGAACCCTGGTTTAGGTGTTGAGTAGTTAAATGTACTGCAAATATATGCCAGGAATTTCCACTGCGGAGTGAATTGGAAGCTGAACCTTCCGGGAGAAGATTTCAATAAAGACTCTTGCTTCTTTCTTTCGTTCTTGCAGGAGACTATTTCAATTCCCCTTTTTACAGGATGGAAAAAATAGTGCATGAGCAGACAAAGATAGTCAGAGTGACACTTGAGTTATGTAAAGCACAAAGTATCACACACATTTCCCTGCTGTAGGCCAGCACACTAGTGTGGACCCCAGCTCAGAGTTTTGTCAGAGGTCTGTCAGTCCTGCTTAATCAGGGAAAGAAGTTTGGCTTAACATGTTTCTCTTTTCCCCACATCACACACTACAAAAATGAAAACCAAACAAATAAAACACAACAAACAAAAACAAAATCCCATACCAGACAATACATGATTTACCTCCATGGGGATTAAACATTACAGAAGCTGAACTCATGAAATAGTGAGTGTCTGATTAGCTGTCACTGTGAGGTTGTTACCATTTTTTAGTCTGGCCCAGACATGCTGTTCAACTGAAGGAGGTACTAAATCCAGGGATTTGGTGTTGGGATCTAATTATGGATCATAATTACTTGTGGGCTTTCAATGTGCCTGAAGATATAGTGACTGATGCAGGTCCAGGGCTCTGGACCTTTGCTCCTGGACTCACTATGTCCTCTTGTCTGAGAAGGTCTCCCCAAAGGAAACTTCCTCACACATTTCTCTCAACTTCTACTCTTTCTGATCCAGGAAGGAGGCCAAGTGTTGTATATGTAATTCTTGAATATTTCCTTTGAAATTTGCATCTTGATGGTCTGTCTCATAACTCAATTTTATTTATTTATTTATTTATTTATTTATTTTTATTATTATTATTTTTTTCGCTCCGCGGCATGTGGGATCCTCCCAGACCGGGGCGCGAACCCGGTTCCCCTGCATCGGCAGGCGGACGCGCAACCACTGCGCCACCAGGGAAGCCCCATAACTCAATTTTATATCTGATATATTTGATACGTTGGGTCTTCTAGTTGCAACTTCCAGTTTAAGGTTCTGGGGTATGGGAATGGGGGGTAGAGACAGATTTATTAATTTTAAAATAAGACATATGAAAGTGTCACTCATTAATTTATCGTTTTACCTCTAAAATGCTGAATGATACTTGGACAAATTTGTAATTGATACTACTTGTGTATAGAAACATTGTATACATAAACAAGGCAAAACAGTAATTCTTTTTTTTTAAAGATTTATTTATTATTTATTTTATTTATTTTTGTCTGTGTCAGGTCTTAGTCGCAGCACACGGGATCTTCGTTTCATAGGCTTCTCTCTAGCTGTGGTGTGTGGGTTTTCTCTTCTCTAGTTGTGGCACTCAGGCTCCAGAGCACTTGGGCTCTGTAGTTTGCGGCTCGCAGGCTTTCTAGTTGAGGCGCACGAGCTCAGTAGTTGTGGTGTGCGGGCTTAGTTGCCCTGCGGCATGTGGGATCTTAGTTCCCTGACCAGGGATCAAACCCGTGTCCCCTGCATTGTAAGGCAGATTCTTTACCACTGGACCACGAGGGAAGTCCCCCAAACAGTAATTCTATTGCAAGTAATTCTCATTGTATACTATCAGGTGACACACCATGGCTAATTGTCCCTTTACTAGTGGAGTTAACATTGATCACTTTATCAAGATGTGTCTGCCTGGGTTTTCTATTGTAATGTTGCTTTTTCATTTTAATTAATAAATATTTGTGGGGAGACACCTTGAGATCAGGTAAAACCTTGTTCCTTATCCCACCTTCACCCACCAATTTTAGCATCTATTGATAATACTTGTGTAAATTTATTATTACCATGATGATTGACAAATTGTGATTTTTCTAATTTCGTCATTCATTCTACACTTATTAGTTGGCATTCTATGCTAAGGAAGAACTTTCTTTTCTCCCATTTATTTATTCATATATTTATTTATATTCATGGTCCCTTGGATCCTTATTTTATCAAATGGGTTATAATTTTTTACTATTATTTCTTATTTCGATACTCAAATTGCTCCAGATTCGGCCAGTAAGAACCCTTTCAAACCAGTTACTGAGTTTTTTTGACATGTCACTATCATTTTTTGGACATGTTCTAGGTTCATCTTGTTCTCTCCCTCTTCAAGTCCTGGAATTAGGCACTATTTCCAAGTGCCTTGGTTCCATTTAATGTAGAGTGATATTTAGAAGCCAAAGACCTGGTTGATAAGTGTGCTTATTGCTACTGAGATATTGATGTCCCATACCCTTTCAGTGAACAGAATTATACAAAAATATATGTATACACTCATTAATATCTGTATTTATTTCTATGTCTATCTACATATATTGAAATATGTGAGTTCACATTTATGCCTCCTATTCCAGTTCAGCACCACAAGATACATTTTAGCTTCTCTCCTTGCTATATTTGTACCTCTTTTCTCTGACACTGAGAACTATTGCTGTCATTATCCTCATCATATTTACTTATTTTTTAAAATCTCTGAATATCATTAATCTCTTGACCTCTCTAGGTTTCTAGCCCATTTGTACACCCTCCTTGCATGCATCCTGACTCACTCAGCTACATTTCTTATTTGGATTCTAACTTCTAACTTATGCTGCGATGCTTTCTTGTCCTCTGGGAACCTCATGCGGGCCATGGCCACAACTGGGGTGCCATCAAGGAAGGAAGGAAAGAAAGAAGAAAGAAAGAAGAAAGAAAGAAATCAATCTGAAGAAATACTTATATAGTAATTGTCTTTTTGAAAACTCAAGCTATAGATCACATTGCTTTATAGCCATTATTATAGAATCATTGCATTGAAGCCTGAAGGAAAAGTTAAAGAGTTTCTAATCACATTCTCTCATTTCACATATATGCAATAGATATCCAGAGAGGATAAGTTGCTTGGAAAGGTCACATAATTAATCAGAAGCCACAGTCTGAACAAGATGTCAAGATATCTGAGTCCCTGGAAGGTTCTGCTTCACTGGGTCTTTCTGGTGCATTAGAAAATGGTTTATTTTTTAAAGTATCAAATTGAATTTCCATATTACAGTGGAGATTTGTTACTTTTGCCTCCTCAGTATACCATTTCTTCCTTTTGGAAGACATCCCATTGTCACTCTTAGTTCACCCTCAGCCATCACCAAGTGTGGGACTAGCTCTACTCTCTGGCTCCAGGAGTGGTCATGGACTCATGACTGGCTAATAAGAGTCCCTGGGGCATCTGTGGAGCCATCAAGAAGGAGTCTTATTCTCTGCTGGGACTGTTAGACTAGTAGGAGGTAAGCCTGACACTGCTGTGGGCAAATACAGCCCAAAGATGGGCTTGATTACAGTTTAGGAAAAGTCTGCCTATTAATGTAGCCAAGACATGAAGAGTTTCCTGAGGACATCTTTAAGCCCTGGATCAATTTGTGCATGAAACCATGTTGCATCCCTGAACTTCACTGTTGTGTGGTCTAGTAAATTCTTTTGTTTGTCTAAGGCAATTTGAACTGGGCTTCTGTTACTTGAAACCAAAAGAGTAATATGTTCCCCTTAAAATCTTAATTTCTAAATCTGTGAAGCAGTAAAAGCATAGCTAAATTTATTTTCTGTTAAATTGATGTCAGGAAGTTTATTCCTTAATACTTTGATACAGGAGAAAGGAATGAGAAGTATTTGTTGAGTGCCTGGTCTATCAGGAAGAAAGCCAGTCTCTTTGCTTAGTTAAATAACCCCAATTTCACCTATTTGAAGTTCCTAAGTGGTGAAGATTATTACTTAACCATATAGATCACCAGTGTAAACCACATCATTTTTCAACAGAATTTATCTTTGCTTTTAATAGTTAGCCTCTCTAGACATATGATTGCTATTGTGAAATAATGGTGGTTAATTTACCTCAGTTTAAAATAGAAATATTCTTAACAGGAATGGTTGATGGTCTGTTCAATTTTCAGGGTGTTCATCCTCCTTAAAGTTGTTCCAAACTAGGTAGCTGCTTCAGGGAAACATGGGTAGGATGTTAATGGTGGAGTGACACATATAAAACCAATTATACTCCAAGTTTGCTTATTTGTGGTTTTTTTTTTTTTTTTTTGTGGTACGCGGGCCTCTCACTGTTGTGGCCTCTCCCTTTGCGGAGCACAGGCTCCAGACGCGCAGGCTCAGCGGCCATGGCTCACGGGCCCAGCCGCTCGGCGGCATATGG
Source organism: Physeter macrocephalus (assembly GCF_002837175.3). Lineage (NCBI taxonomy): Eukaryota > Metazoa > Chordata > Mammalia > Artiodactyla > Physeteridae > Physeter > Physeter macrocephalus. The sequence goes on along the minus strand of NC_041220.1, from coordinate 22,056,529 downwards.
GATCTTCCCAGACCGGGGCGCGAACTCGGTTCCCCTGCATCGGCAGGCAGGCGGACGCGCAACCACTGCGCCACCAGGGAAGCCCAAAGTTTGCTTATTAATAGAAGCCTGGGACCTAAAAGAAACCAGGCAGCCAACTTATGAGATAGTTTTATATGTTATAACATTTCTTCTAATAAAATAGTTTAAAGAATGCATGCTCATTTATTAATGTGATTTGATTATAAAACATACACTTACAACTATTGTTTATATATTTATTTAAAAAAAATTTTTTTATTGGAGTATAGTTGCTTTACACTGCTGTGTCAGTTTCTGCTGTACAGCAAGCCATATGTATACATATATCCCTTCTTTTTCCAGTTTCCTTCCCAGTTAGACAACTATTGTTTAATATCTCAATTATAAAATATAGATAAAGCTTAATATATTTTAAGTAGATTAATGATAATATTTATTCAGCACCTATGATATGTTAGACATTATTAATTAACTCATTTAATGCTCACAATAATCCCACTAAGCTGAGCAAATTTTATTCCTATTTTTGGAGGTTAAGAAATCAGTAACCTGGTGTCCAAGATCACACAATTATAGGAGGTGGATTTCTATTGAAGTTTACCTGACTCTCAAGGTAAGTTCTTTTGATCCTCCAAACTACTAAATTTCATGTGGTAGTGTTGATGGTTAATTTTATGTGTCAACTTGGCTAAGGCACTATACCCAAATATTTGGTCAAACATTTTTCTAAAAGTTTCTGTGAAGGTGTTTTTTAGAGGAGATTAACATGTAAATCAGTAGACTTTGAGTAAAGAGTTTCAATTATTTGATAATAAAAGACAAGTGTGTTAAAGGAGGTTAATATTTTTGTTACTCAAGTAGAGTCACAGTTCAACATTCTGCCAAGTGGATCAATTAGTCTTAATAACACTCGCTGAAGGAGCTTGAGATAAGCATGTAGCGAGTCCTTACTTGCTCTCCAAGTTTCCATTAAGGGAGTCCCCAAAGTACAGTTATGTGCATAGAGAAGCAAAAGTCCTCATAACATGAAAACATTTACTAATGAACTTCTACTTACAAAATTAATCTCCACTTACGCATCCCTTCCCTTTAACACCACTAGACATTATGAAGCCTACAGAGTGCCTTCTCTATCAGGCCCTGACTGATTTTTGGATGCCAGGATAAAAGGCAAATCAATTGCAAAGTGAAATTCCAAATCTCGCAAAAAGGTAGGATTACATGCAGTATTGAACACAACGTTGAAGAACTTCTCAGCCTTTTACTGCAAAAGAACATTAGGCACAATTAAATCAGTTAGCAATAGAAGACAAAGGAAATCTACCCAGATGACAGAGTTTTTAGTTCTTTTTATTTTAATGAAAATTTTACATAAAATGAAATGCATAAATTGCTGACTTCAACAAATACTTCCGCCTGTGCAACTCAAATCCCTGTTGAAATATAGACCTTTACCATCACACCAGAAACTTGTGCTCTTTTCCAATTAATATTCATACCCACTGTCCCAGAGAAAACTACTATATGCATTTTTTCCCACCATAGATTAAAGTAGCCTGTTGTAGAAGTTCCCATAAATATATTCATACAGTATGCGCTCTTTTGTGTAAAGTGTCTTTTCATTCAAGATACTCTATGAAATTCACCCATGTGATTACATGTATCAGTAACTTATTCCTTTTTATTTTGGAGTCATAGTCTATTGTATAAACATACCATTGTTTATGATGGACATTTGGGCTGTCTGCAGAGTTTAACAATTATGAAAAAAGTTGTGAAGAGAATTCATGTACAAATGTTTTTATAATCATATACAGCTGTCCCTTCGTATCCCAGGAGATTGGATCTAGGACCCCTGTGGATTCCAAAATCCGCAGATTCTCAAGACCCTTATGTACAATGGTGTAGAACAGTCAATCCTCTGCACCTGCAGGTCCCACAGCCATGGGTAGGGAGGACTGACTGTACTTTCATTTCTCTTGTGCAAATCCCTGGAAATGGAATTGATGGGTCTCAGACCAGGTGTGTTTTGCTTTACAAGACACTAGCAGACCTCTTCCGTAAGTGCTCGTACCATTCTCATTTAGTTTTAAAAAATGACCATATTGGTTGCAATGTGGAAAGGATTGTAAGAATACAGGAATAGAAGCTGGGAAGCCAGAATATTGTCATAGCTGATAGCCAGAACCTAGGTGTAGGTTTTACGCAGAATTTCTGTAAAATATTTGGATGATTTTTAATTGTTAGTAAAGCTGATATCAGACTCAGAATGTGATAACTAACCACAGGGCCAGTCTCAGCTGTGTACTTTGGAAATATGTAAGGAATTTAAAACTCAAGTCCCGCTTACGGCACAGAGTCCTTCACTTTAGAGATGGTAATCCTCATAAATCACGCAGGGAAGATATTCCCGTGAGCCTCTGTGCCATTTTCCAGGTGAGTGATGAGGTGTCAAATAAAGCTGTATTAGTTTTTTTTTTTTCTTCCCATCAGAAGGCTTATATACTTTTTCCTGTTTATTACAAAATAAAAGCAGATCCAGAAAAACCACACAAAGGAATTATATAGCTCTGAATTTTTATAAGCTGAACACTTAACTACCACTCAGGCCCAAAAATAAAGTTTTGCCAGTCATTCCAGAAGCCCCTCCAGGTGACCTGTCCCACAGACCTGCCCCTCTTTCCAAAGGTAATCACTTTCTTCTTTGTGATTTTATCACTTAAGTATGCATCATTTGATACTACAGTTGATTTTGCCTATTAAAAAAATCGATATCTTGTATGTCTCTTTTGATCTATGGGCTTATCCTCCATTCTAGTCTCTGCCTTACAGTTTGTTGAAGAACCTCGGCCATTTCACTAAAGTGTTTCGCAGCCTGGACTTTGTCGATCACATCCTCATGGTGAAGTTCAACACGCTGTTTTATCCTCCGTATTTCCTGAACATTAGCATCTGGATCCAGGAGATTGGTCAGACTCGGATTAATTCCATGGACCCATATGTCTGAGCGTTTTTCTGATGTTAGCAGACATGGACACTCCTTGCCTCAAATCATTCATTGGGGGGGTCACAAAAAGGGTGATGCTCTAATTCTATCATTTGGTTTTCAATTATTAGCTGAAATACTTTTATTAGAGATGACTCTTCCACTTACTGTTGGGTTACCTAATAGTATGATTTACATAGGAAAGGCAGGATAAATTTTTGATAAGTGCTCTTTACTCACCCGTTTTTAAGTAAAAAATTGGAATTGGTTCCATAACATCCTCTGAAGGTGAGTGATTAGTTTTATAGATGTATAGGGTGAGGGAGTTTGAAAAAGATTTTGAAAAATTCTCTTAGCTGGAATGCTAGCAATTGTGCTAGCATTCAAAAGGAATGACTGTTTTGTCAAGTTTTATACTGTGTGAATGTAATTGTGTGTGTGTGTGTGTGTGTGTGACGGGAGAAACAACTGGCACAATAAAAATGCTGATGAATAATTGTATTTTGGCTAATACAACTAGCACTCCTCATTTGCTCCACAGAAAGATTTCTGTAAAGCAAGACAAATTACCACTGTTTGTTTGTACTATGACATAACACACTGCATTAAATCACCATCTGTATGGAAGTTTCTGTCCTTATATTTATTTATTTTATTTTTATTTTTATTTATTTTTTTTTCGATCCTCCCGGACCGGGGCACGAACCCGCGTCCCCTGCATCGGCAGGCGGACTCTCAACCACTGCGCCACCAGGGAAGCCCTGTCCTTATATTTATATAAAAAATTTTAAGTAGCCATTTTACTTCCTTCACACATTTTTTCTCACAAAAGTATTATATTGCAGGATAAAGGAAAGTTAGGAATCCTGGAGTTACCTGATTAAGAGTTAATATGGGAAGATCTACTAAAGTTGATCTGACTTATATAATCTCACTTTATTTCTTTCATGCAGGAAGTAGAATAACTTCGCCTCCAAAAAATAAAAGAGGAGGGCCACACTTCCATGAAAAGGCTGTCCTTTGGTGGTCAGACATTTTGGGACATGGGATCGTAGCCCGAATCTGGGCACAGTGTCTGTGGCTCCGGTTCACGTTGGATGACTCCTTTGCACTCAGCACATCACTGCTCCATGTCTTTAAAGAGGGACAACCATAAGGTATCTTTGTTTACTCTCCAGCGGTGAAAAGGCAATTAAGTAAATGCTGCATATTTTTTTTCAAGCCTCAGATAGAATTGGGAACACACCTAAGTCTGGAAAATCCTGTCCCCGGGGCTTTTTCAGCTGATGTCCTCTCTTTAGGCTAGCTGATGGGTCTGTTGAGATTTAAAATCATTATTCTATATGTCCTGTGCAATAATTAAAAGGTATTATGAAATCTCCAGTGGCGCCCTAGCCCAGTTTTAGACTTCATTTCTCAGATATCTCTCATTCTCTTCCTTATAAGGACTTCTCGTAGCAACTTGCATAATTGCTTGCATTTCAGGGAAGGGAACTTAAAAAAATATTTTTCAAATTCCCCTCCCCCTTAAAAACAGGACTATGTTTAAGCAACACTAGGAAGTACCTTCTGTAAATAATCTATGAATTGTGTATCAAAGTTTAACACTGAAGTTCTTGCTTATTTCAGAGCTAAAATGGTTCTGTCTCTAACTCTGGCTTTGTTTTGAGTATGTTATTTATTTTGTAAGTGACGTCATTCTATTAATGGGGTTAAGGTGTAAACTGGTGAAATGGAAAACAGCATAGTTGCTATTTAATGTAGAGGAATAATTAAGAGGCCCCCCCGTACACTACTGATTAGGATGAGTTGATATTAGGCAGTTTCTATTGCCTGAGTTCTGAATCCACTAGTCTTTTCACTGGTTGTTTGAATTATGTATTGCTGAAGCTGCCATCTGTAAGTAGGTTGATTGACCCAACTTAATCAGCAATCAGTCTGTGCTAGCTGTGGCCACTCTGTGCTACCTGAGGAGGTGCAAAGGTGAACAAAACATGTCCCTATCCTTGAGGAACATATATCCTAAAGCAGTGTTACCCAAAGTGTGGGCCATAGACCAGTCCCAGCCTGCAAACTGTTTCTTACCTAGTCAGTTATGAAATAAGTACAGCAATTGAGAGAAAATGTTTAAGAAAGATGACAGAAATTTAACAGATTAATTTTATGTGTGTTGATATCATTCTGCTAGTTATTTATTTTTATTGTATTTTTTAAAAGTATTGGTCTGAGACAGACTGGAAATTTAAAAGTATTGGTTCTATGCCACTGATAGTTTCAGAAGCACCAGTTAAAGGTGTAAGTCAGACATGTTAGTTCAAACTTTTTGATAATGAACATCATAAAAAATGCCTTTATATGTTTCATATGTAAGTACACATACATATGTTATACATACATATGTAAAACAGAAATGAAACTCCTAAGAAATATTTACCTTTAGTCTAAATGATTCTTGCCTCGATATTTCTATTTACTTCTCTTTTATTGTATAAAAAAATAAATTGGTATTAACCCACAAAGTGGGCTGTTATGACCAAGTTGAACACTATGTCCTAAGGGGTATGATTTAAAGGTATCTTTTCCTAAACCCTCTTATTGATGTTGCATTTCTAGAATTGGAAATTGAGATTTTGGTTCTCTGTTAAAGCAAACATCTTTGGAAAGGGGCTAAATATTGCCTACCTTATATCTTAGAGTGAATGATTTATTAATTTTTCTGGAAAGTCCGTTATATTAGAGGGAAGAGTAGAGGAAACATAGAAGCCTGAAACGTGTGCCTGAAAGGGACCAAAGGTGAGAGAGATTTCTGAGAAAGAAATCTTACCTTTACCATTTTACCTAGAGGGTACCACAATAAGTACAAAAGAAAATTAATATTTATTGCTAAGATAAGACCTTAGTAGTTCATTCTCTGAATGAAGAAGAAAGAATCTGGAAAGGAGGTTAAGCCAGGACTAGTAAAAAGGATAGTAATGCATCATTTCTTACCTCTGTAGATGAGATATTAACCAGTATATCCGGAAGGTGGAAGACTGGAAAGGGAGTGGTTTGGAATTACCAGAAGAGGAAAGGCAGGAGAGTGTGGTGTTTACCTTTTTTTAAGCAAGGTGTGGCAATGGCCCATAATAAAAGTGACTCAAGTCCTCAGGTTTAGGCAAGATGCCTAGTCTGGGTCTTCTATCTTTTGTTGCCAAAACTCAGTCCCACTAGAGTTATCTGTCCAAACAAATCAATGCAGAGGGAATTAAGAAAACTGGCTCAAAGGTCATCAGTGGTATTGTTAGGAGGACAGAAGAGTTCAGGCAGCTGGTGTTTTCCTGGTGATTCTAAAGATTGAAAAAAAAAGATCATATCAGAGAAGTGGCTTAGGGCACATGCCTAAATTAGTGGGTGTGGAGAAGGACTCTTTCTAGTTTGTTGTGAGAGTCCCAGGTTGACAGCTGGAATTTCAATGTGTTGCTATGTTCTGCACCTCCATGATTTTGTCTGGGCCGAGGGGTTATTTATTAACACTGCAGGGTTATTTTGTACCAGATCACTTTGTCAGTCTGTAGGATATGGCAGTTTCACGCTCAAACCTGAGATGTTAATTAAGCACAAACAGTAGTCAGTGAGTGAAGTCAAATAATCTAAATAGGGCACAATGGCTGCATTAAATTGTATCTGTAGCCCATCGGATCTCCTTTACCAGTTGCATGAGACTACTTTTCTCTGAATGGACCAATACCCTTAAAAGAAAGATCAATTTTCTCTTATTTAATAGAGGCATGAAGTATTATTTGCAACTCAATCCTCAAAATTTGTAACTGAACCTTTCTCCTTAATTCGGAGTCAAGTCTGTGGAACTGGGATAACCAGATGAGTGCATCCATTTTCTCTTTGTCAGCTTATAGAGAAGGAGTCAGATGAACAGGTATGGCCACACTGCTTTCTTCCCACGATAACAGTCACTCAAGTGCTGAGGAGGAGCCCAGTGCAATCTCTGTTGCGTGAGAGGAAGCAAGTGGATCTGTCCTCACCTCCTTGAGACTGAAGAGGAGGGGAAGGTGGTGTGTGACTTTGATATTAAAGCCTTGCATTATTCCAGGAGTCCCCGCTTGCCCTACACTAGAAGCAAGAGAATTTGGCTGGATGGTGGGATCAGGAATCTCCCTGGATGTCATGCCCTGAGGAAAACGTTGCCATTTCCGGTAATAGTGTAAAATAACTCAGAACTAACACATGGATGTGACCCCTACCCCTCAATGCAGATACTCCTCACTCTCTACTCCCTCTCAGAGATAGAGGGAAATTCTAGCTAAGCCACACCTTGTGATGCTACTGGCCTGGGGCAGAGATGAGAGCCTGCAGAGGAAGCAGTGGACCATGGGATGGATCTAGAAGCTCTGAGCCTCTTCTTGTCGAGGAGCAGTGAGTACCTACTTGAGATCATTGGGGAGTCATGACACCTGCCTCCTCTGGCACTATGCTATCATCACTTCATTGATTCTGCAGTGAACCGTATTCTAAAGGTTTTATCGGGAGATTTGTTCTGTGAACATACACTCTTAGTTCTGTTTCACAGGAACAGATGTGAGAACTTTAAGGGCATGAACAAGTCAAATGACCACCTTGGAAGACTAATTCACTGTCTTCAAGACATTAGCATTTGAACATTTCACATGATTTCACAATCATGATAAATGACAAAGAGCAGCGTGGAACATGCGACCAGCCAACGGCTCGAGAATGGCTGACTTCAGGAGATAGACGCTCCATCCTCAGGAAGTCCAGGCAGAAGAGTCTTGATTTTTGTTGTTGTTGTTGTTGCGGTACGCGGGCCTCTCACTGCTGTGGCCTCTCCCGTTGCGGAGCACAGGCTCCGGACGCGCGGGCCCAGCAGCCGTGGCTCACGGGCCCAGCCGCTCTGCGGCACGTGGGATCTTCCCCGACCGGGGCACGAACCCGCATCCCCTGCATCGGCAGGCGGATTCTCAACCACTGCGCCACCAGGGAAGCCCGAGTCTTGATTTTTATAGCACATCCCTCTCCATTCCTGGATTGCGGTTGGGTAAAACACTGGGCCATAGACCAGGGTTTCCCATCCCACGTGGGTCAGGTGTTCACAAGGGCATGGTGAAATGAGAAAAGTTGCAAAATGGAGTGGGTTTTTCATAAGACCAAGTTTATTGCATTTAATGGAATTTTTCTTACTTTAAGATTATGCTTTTACATTCTGGGTGATAAAATGTCCTTCCTTTTTAAGGGCTATTATGGAAAGAGTGAATGTGTGTGTATGTGCACACACACATAGAGATTTAATATGCTTACTTGGCAAAGGAAAGTGGAAACTCTTTGTTTCTTCCTGACTCTCCGGGAAATTGTACTGGTCTCTGAAGTTCCAAGGTCTGGGAGCCACAATTTTGTACAGTGTTTTGTACACTGGAAGGTCAAAGATGGAGTTCATGATAGCCTATTGCTTAAAAAAATTAATAGATTTATTTTAAAGTAGTTTTAGTTTTACAGAAGAATGAATGGAAAATACAGAGAGTTTCTATATGTCCCCTCCCATTCCCCCAGTTTCCTCTATCATTAACATCTTACATTAGTGGGGTGCATTTCTTATAATAGATGAGTCAATATTGACACATTATTATTAGCTAAAGTCCATAGTTTACATTAGGGTTCACTCCTTGTGTTGCAAATTCTATGGGTTTTGACAATATATAGTGACATGTATCCACCATTATAGTATCATACAGTATAGTAAGATATACTGTATGTACAGTATAGTATCAGTACAGTATAGTATCATACAGTACAGTTTCACTGCCCTAAAAATCCTCTGTGCTCTGCCTATTCATCCTTCCCTCTACCTGAGCCACTGGCAACCACTGATCTTTTTACTGTCTCGAGACTATTTTACACTTTCCAGAATCTTGTGTAGTTGGAATCGTATAATATGTAGCCTTTTCAGATTGGGGCCTCTTTCACTTATCGGTATGCTTTAATATTTTTCCATGACTTTTATGGCTTGATAGCTCATTTCTTTTTATTATTGGATAATATTCCATTGTCTGGATGGACCACAGTTTGTTTATCCATTCACATACTGAAGGGCATCTTGGCTGCCTCCAACTTTTGACAATTATGAATGAAGTTTCATCTTAGCCTCTTTTTTGCATTTAAAAATACGTAATATTATATTCATTTGCTACTATTACAAGAGTATTCATTATGAGATTTTAGAAAGTACAAGAAATATAAAAAAGAAAAGTATTATTAGTAATCTCATGCCAAAGATAACACTAGTAACTGTTAGTGTATATCCATACTCTTTTTTTTAAACCTAAATCTATATCTAGCTATATCTAGAACCTATATCGATATCTATGTCTACATATGCCTCTATTAATTCTTTAAAAACTTTGGTATCATACATATACATTATATATATGTATGTTACTATATATAGCATATATAGTTTTGTATCTTAGATTTTTCCCACTTAACATTATGTGTACATATTTTCAAATCTTTAAATTTTATTTTTGGGGAAGATGATATTTAATAACTACACAGTGACTCATTATATGATAAGTGTTTTTAAAATTGAACTATGTGTGTTATTTCATTTTTCTCCTAGTAAAATATGAACTCTAAGAAGGTAAGGATTTTAGTCTGTTTTGTTTATAGGCAATCCTTCAGTACATAGAAGAGTGTCTGGCAGGCACATAAAAGGCACTCTAAAAAAAACTTTCGTTGAATAAATGAAAGAATTGTGTTTTTGAAATTTGTATGATTTCATTAACTACTCCTTAGAATCAACCCAGCACTTGGTTGTGGTGAAAGTTATTGCCTCCTAAATTGAGGATCAAAATAATTGTGCAGTCTCAAATATAGTGTTTTTAAGAAATGGTTTACTATAGTGGCTTTTTCATATAGTTAGTGATGACAATATATCTACAGCTGAGGGTTTTTCAGTGATGCCCTATCCCTTCTCTTGAGAACAGTTAAACATTATTGTTAAGAGACTGGTAAGGAATAAAGCTTTGTCTTGAGCAGAGCCACTCTACCTGGATTATGCTCGAAGCACCTCTTACTTGGTTGCAGTGATGCCCTGATGATAGGGTCTCAGCTAGGAAGTGCTTCTTGATACTTCCTGGATGGGAACCACTTAAAGAGTGATTGGCGAGGTTACACATATTCCTGTAGTTTGCCCAGGAAACCAATCTCTCCATTTTAGCTGATCGGAAATTCTTACTGATGTTCTCAAGTGTTGGCAGTTGCTTGTCCAACAAGGCCAAAAGGTGGGGAGTGGCAGTGATTACACGTTGTTTAGATAGTTGACAGCTGGAAAGGGCAGTTCACCAGGATATCCTGGCAATATTCTTAGATTTACCAAGGGGCAGGGCAGTGAACAGACATAGAAGGCTTCTGATTTCAGAGCAAGGACTTGAGGTGGAAGCAGCAAGAGGAGAAATCATGGAGTCAAAGGCCTGGAACAGATTTTACTTCTCAGCCTTACTGAGAGGCTAATTCTGTTCAGCACCTCATTGTTTCATTGGGTGAGGTCATACCTTAAAGCCGTGTCATTAAAAGTCATTTAAAAATTCACCAATTTATGGGATTGACTTAATTTTCCATTTGAAAATGCCTGCTTTGTATTACAAACTTTTAAAATTGCTTTCTAAGTAATAGATTGAAAGAGTCTGAGTAGGCATATATCCGTGGTTACAGCAGTAATGGTATCAAAGATTTCTGAAGATGGTATTTTTGTCCTAGATTTTTATAGAGTCTATTTATTAATATTCCTTCTGGTTTGCTTCAACACTTTCTATATGATTTGAAAACTTGTTTGCCAGTTTTTTTGTTATTAAAAATCTTTAGTAACAGTATTTAACAATTTTACTTGTATTCATTAATTCATTTATTTTACCAATATTTATTGAATACCTAAAATATGTGAAGCTCTTAGACACAGTGGGGAATAAAAACCCTCAAAAAGTATATTGATTGTATGACTTGAACAAATAAACAGGCAATTAAAATATAGCATAATATGTTTTAAGAACACATAGGAGAGGCGCCTAATCAAAAAATTAACATCAGAGGTTTTCAAGGGTAAGTGCCAGCTAAACTAGGAAGGGTAAAGATGAGTGGTAGTGGTGATGAGGAGTGGAGAAGGACATTTCAAGAGGCAGGAGCCACGTGTGCAAAGGCCCTGAGGTGAGAGATCGCATGGCTGGTCAGAGACCTAAAAATAGCTTAATCGGACTAGTCTAAGTGAAAAGTGAGAGATGAGACTGGGGAGGAAATCTAGGTCTAAAAGACCTTGCAAATCATGTTAAGGACACGATGCTAGAGACAATGGGAACTATTTGAAGGTTTTTATGAGTAAGTAGGATCAAATAGTCCATTTAGAAAGCACACACTGACTTCCCTGCGGAGAACAGTTTGGTGAGGGGCAGTTCACAAGGCAAAGAGATTAGTTAGAGATTGTAGTATCATCCAGGTCATAGCTGATGGTGGCTTGAACCCAGGAGAGAGGCAGTGGGCTTGGAGAGAGTAGATTAATTTGAAAGCCATGGTAGAATCACCAGAACTTAATAACTGATGGCCAGATAAAATGGATAAAGGAGAAAGCTAAGGGAATGACATTGACAGTCTTAGTGTGGGATCCCCTTACATGCAAGTCTGAGACAAGGACTGGGGTTCAGGAAGTTTATTTTAGAGGCAATCCCAGGAAGTAAGACTGAGGAAACGGAGAGAGTGAGTCAGGAAAGGAGAAAAGCCAGTTCTGGGAAGGAGGAAAGCCAATCAAGCGTGCCCTACTGAGCTCTTTATTGCTGCAGAAACTGGAGCACAATCTTTTAGGGGGATCTTCTGAGGAACCATACTGAAATCTCTCAGAAGGGTCTCTCTGGAAGACGGCATACCGGGTCTTTCTTCCCCAACTCTCCTGTCTCTTTGGTTTGTTGCCTCCAGGGACGTTAACTCCTAGCTGCTGAGCAAGTTCTTAGAACTCTGGAGAAAACCCCAAGGCAGAAAATCTGAGAGAACTACTTGAGGTGAAACTGGAGTTAGAGATGGGCTGAGGGGATTTGACATGGGGCTCAAGCAGGGTCTACTACAGTGACCGTGTTTTTGGTTCAGGCAACTAGATGCACTGGCATATGTAGAATTCTTGAAATGTTTTTGAGACATCCGTGTGGTGAGACCCAGTAGGCAGTAGGATGTGATTTGGCGATTAGACCTGACACCACAGTGATGAGTTGCGGAGCCATAGCCTAATCACAGGTCGTGTATTAGTTTGCTAGGGCTGCCAAAGCAAAGTTCCCGAGACTGAGGGGCTGAAACAACAGGAATTATTTTCTCAGCCTTCTGGAAGCTAGAAGTCCAAGACCACAATGTTGAGCAGGAGGATTTCTTGTGAGGCTTCTCTCTTTGGCCGTCTTCTCCGTGTGTCATCACCTGGTCTTTCCTCTGTGTCTATCTGGGCCCGAATCTCCTCTTCTTATAACAGCAGCAGTTATATTGGATTAGGCCCACCTCTATGATTTCATTTTAATTTAATTACCTCTTTAAAGACCCTAGCTCCAAATGAAGTCTCATTCTGAGGTGCTGGGGGTTAGGACTTCAACAGATGGATTTTGATGGGACACAGTTCAGCCCATAACAGGTAGTCATTGACACGAGGGAACAGGTAAGCTTCTTCAAGAAATATGAATGAGAAAAAAAGGGCCTTGAACAGCGTTTGGAGGGAAACCATCATTTAACAGGACTAACCTTTAACACTAACAAAACAGACTGAAGAGGAGTTTAGAAAAGTAGGAGGAAACCAGGAGAGTGTGGCTTCATGAAGGACAGGGCCAGATTGTTTCAAGAAGAGTAGGCAGCCAGTGCCAAAGGCTGCTGAGAGACATAGCAGAGGAAGAAAGCCAGGAGGTTGCTGAGCCCATGGGTTGATCATTGAAAAGAAGTTGCAAAACTCTGGCTGAGAGAGAAGAGTGAAACAGTGCGGTGGCTCCATTGGAGGCTGGAGTAGGTGGCTGGGTTTGAGTGCTACTACTGGGAAGAACCACCAGGGAGGAAGGGGCTGTGGGTGGAAGAGAGAGAGGTGAGTCATGCCTGAGGTGGAGGAAGAGAAAAGGATTCATAGCTCAGTTACAGGACTGGCCTTAGGTAAGTGTAGGGACACCTCTTTGTCCAGGCTGGAAGGAGTGAGTGATGGGAAAAATGATTGGAAAGTAAGGAGTGGTTATGAAGGCAGCGTTTTGGGGGAGAGAAGATAATTTGAGTTAAACAAAGAGTTGAAGTAAGATTTCATAAAATAGCATGCAAATGTATTTTTATAAATGTTTTTATGTTGTTCAATCTAGTATCACTTTTGGTCTTGAAATTTCTGGAATCCATTTTCTTCATGAAATCAGAAAGTAGATGTATTTTGTCAAAGACGACATTAACACAAATATGATACACAGTATCATAGAATTTTTGTTATTGTGTGTATACATGGATGATTAAATGGTATTGTTATATTACTCTATTTCAAAAAAATAGCTTGAATAAAATACATAGTGCTCTTCTTCTAGGGAGGCCTTGATAGGAAGTGAAACAATGTAGCCCTGATGTCCGCAGTTAGCAAAGTTTCAGTATGTTTAATGGGCTGCCTTATCTTGCTGTTGAGCTACTCTTTACTACTGATAATGAGGGTAGTGGAAAAATGGAAACCCTAGTTTATGTGGATATAGATGGTTGATTACTGTGAACTATCACATCATGGACTAATGTGATGATAGTCCTGTTCACATTTTAGATAATGCACTTTATGAATACGTTCAACAGTGCTCCTTAATTTTCTGTTTTAACTCAGTTCATTGTGTAAAACTTCTGCTTCTCTTCAGAGCATTGAACTGAGCAAGGAATCTTCATTAATCGCATTTATTTGCATAATATCTCTGATTTCATATTCCTCATCTATAAATTGCCTTAATATCCAGGAGGAAGTTATTTTTTCTCATTTAATATAATTAAGATAATAATTTAATATAATTATAATGTATTTAAGATAATAATCTTAAATGACAATGAAATTATAAGGTGGGGTTAGTAATGAGGGATTTTAGTGGAAATTAAACTGATTTGATAGTGAAAAGCTTTTATCCAAGTTTGCATTTTATCGTTTACCCACTTAGATGTCACAGGACGGCCTTTTGGTTCTTAAGTCATTTAGTTTCCAAATCTGTAAAAGTTAAAAAAACTCCTTTCCTTAATACATAGGATGAATATGAAGATTAATATCTGCTAATAGCTTTGGAAGTTATAATATAAAATAAAGATGTAACAGTTTACCTTAGGGTAAAATATTAGTGGTAACATATGCTTGCAAAACATAAAAACTCTTTTTACTAGTAACCTTCAAATTCTTGAAAAGTTATTACAAAATACTTGCAAAATTTATTGCATCCATAAATAGAGTGCTTTAAATCCAAGAGGAAATTTTATGTATCACATGTAATTAATAATCTAAAGGCAAATGCATTGCACTGTTCCACAAAATTTCACTGAGAACCTACTGAGTGCCAGGGCCTGGAGATTGGTAGTGAAAAAAATACATCAATTCCCTGTCTTTTTGGAACTTAGAGTCCAGTGAGGCAGATAGACAATAGCGAAATTAAGAAATAAACATACAGTATTATTTGTTTAGAAGAAAAACAAAGTACAATAAGTTACTTTGACAAAAGTGGTTTTGAGGAGTGGTGGAAGAGGTGGGGATCCTGCTATAAAAAGGAAGCAAAGGAATAGGAGGCTAGCTTAAAGGAGTTTTAGGGTCAAGGGAATTTTTAAGTGATATGATAATGTTTTCTGCTCATTGGGAATAATTTAGTATGAAGTGGAAATGATATACTACTTTCTAGGGCTGCTGTAACAAAGTACCTCAAATTCGGTGGCTTAGAACAACAGAAATTTATTGTCTCGTGTGCAGTTCTGGAAGCTAGAAGTCTGAAAACAAGTTGCTGGCAGGGCTACACTCCCTCTGAAACCCTTAGGGGAAACTTTTCTTGCGTCTTCCTAGCTTCTGGTGGTTTGTGGGTAATCTCTGACATTCCTTGGCTTCCTGTTGCATATCTCCAATATCAGCCTTCATCAACCCAAGGTGTTCTTCTCTGTGTCTTCAAGTGTCCATCTTCTTATAAGGACGCCAATAATATTGGATCGGGGCCCACCCAACTCCAGCTAATTCCATCTGCAGTGATCTTATTTCCAAACAACGTCATGTTCTGAGTTACTGAGGATTAGGACTTCAACATATCTTGTTTTGAGGAACACAATTCAACCTACATCAAATAGAGTGATAGCTTGAGAGGTACATAGTGGGAAAGGAACTTTTCAGACATAAGAGATAATTTTTTTTTCTTGGGAATGATGTCGTACCAAGGGAAAAACTGATGATATTGTAGGAGAGAGAAGGTATAATTGTGGGAACAAAGACCTTGAGTAAGCAAGAGAGGATGGGAACCATTGTACCAGTGGAGGGCTGGTCTTGGAAAAAAGGATGGGAAGTTCATTGGCTCTAACAGAAGAGAAGGCAGAGCTTAGGGATTCAGGTAAGGGTGGACTGTAGATTTGTTGGTGGGAAAAGAAATTTCTTTTCTGAGTGTTTGTATTTTCCCAGTGAAAAAGAAGCAAATGTTTCTGACTTGAACTTCGGATCAATATAATAATCACAATTAGTATTGTTTTAGGGAACTGTGGTCCATGTGAAAGTACAGTGCAGTGCTTGAGACAAACACACACACACACACACATTCTTATGTCTTTATGCTAGATACTTTACATATATTATTTACTTTAATCCTCACAACATTTGACAAAGGAATTTTCTGGCAAAAGAACTTCTTTTTCTACATACCATAAAGGTTTAAAGTATTAAATATGTTTCCATAGTAGTTCGGAGGTTAGCTAAGAGCACATTGTCAATAGGTCCTTTGAAATTTGAAATGTAATCAGTACAAAGTCCAGAAGAATAGTTTAAAAAGTTAAATAGATTAAAATATAGATTTTTAATAGATTAAAATATGGGATATAGATTAAAGATCAATTAGTGAATATTTACCCAAAACTAAATCATTTTATTACTATCACTGTTTATCAATAATAAGTTTTGTGTTAGGAGTAACAGGACCAAGAGACCTAAAACCAAACCAAACCAAGTCTCTTGTCATTTAAAACTTTTAGGGAACTCTATATTGCTTGTTTGTCATGTATATTGGATAATAATTAGCCGTTACGGGGCTTCCCTGGTGGCGCAGTGGTTGAGAGTCCGCCTGCCAATGCAGGGGGATGTGGGTTCGTGCCCCGGTCCGGGAAGATCCCACATGCCGCGGAGCAACTGGGCCCGTGAGCTACAACTACTGAGCCTGCGCGTCTGGAGCCTGTGCTCCGCAACGGGAGAGGCCGCGACAGTAAGAGGCCCGCGCATCGCGATGAGTGGCCCCCGCTCGCCGCAACTGGAGAAAGCCCTCGCAAAGAAACGAAGACCCAACACAGCCATAAATAAATTAATTAATTAAAAAAAAATTAGCCGTTAGAAGAATCCAGGCTGAGAAAACCATTAGAAGAATCCAGCCATTAGAAGACTCCCCCAACACAAAAAACAAGCGAAACGAAATAAACCAAACCCATGTTAACAGCTGTAAAAGAGTAGCAAGTAGAAACGCACTGTGAACAAGCACGCTTAGGCTCCTCATAACCGATTTCATGGGCTGATCAAACACCGAAGCCTCTTTGTACTTGAACCTGGCTTCTTGGCCAGAAGCCCAGGCCAGGGGGCATTCTCTTTTTGTTTTAGTTTCTCAAACATAGATCCATTTGTTAGTAGGTAGTGGTCTTTACCATCCTTATCAGTATTTATCTCAAAAGAAGATTACAAATGTATATAAAATAAATATAAAATAAAAAGATATAAAATGTATACTGTTTATGATTTTTAGTGTTAGCTTTTGTTTCAAATGAGTCAATACTTAAAAAGCAGTTTACTTTTCTGTATTTAACCTACCTTTGATTTATATTCACTCCTAATATTTAAGAATATAAACTATATGTGAAGCGTTCTTGTCTGATTAAGGCAATGAATTAATGTTCCAAATGTTCACACACTAGAATTAAAATACAAAAGGCTATATAAGGAAAATAACATCTGTAAGAAAATGATGGCATTTAAACAACTACACATTAATCTGGATGATATAGTAAGAATGCTGTTATCTTCACTGTAGGCTTTCCCCAGACCTACTGCATAGACCGAGTTGTCCTGGAGAGATCATGTCTTCATACTCACTGTGGATTGGAGAGAGTAATTACAGATATTAGTTTTGTTGATGGCACTGGAGCTACAATTATAAATATTGAATTCTATAGTGTCAGCAGAGTCATAGATGAGTAAAAAAAATGACAGTGATATAAATGTTCTCTAATTATCTTAAAACCCAGGCATCTTTGAACCTACTCTAGAAAGTGTTTTGATATGATCTGATCTGTGATGACTCCCAAAACCCCTTTCTTTAGTTCTTAAATCTATGGCACAGCCAGGCGCAGAGTATGCTGATGGTAATGCTATGCACACCTCCTTTTCTAATCCCAGTCACTTTGCTAATCTCACTCTCCAGGGATGGCCAAAGCAGAGCATTACAAACCTCTCTCAAGATAAAGAACAGAAAGGACACTAGGGTACAACTTTGAGCTTCAACTTTCTGTCTGAACTTTCTGAAAGACAAATTTATTTCGGCTCCAAGTTTGTTCCAAGCTTATTCTATGCCTTCTTTAAAAATTCATATCCTAGAATCACAAAATGGTGAAGAATAAAATAGGCAGGGGCCTAATAGAAATAATTTTGCATTACAAAGATTGAAAATTTAAATGTAACATTGGCAAAAACTTGCTTTGTATTAACTTTCAGGGGATTAAGTAAGAAGAAACAACTTGAGAAGTTACTTGTTCCTATTTTAGGTACTTTAGATTAAATTTTTAGTTTTATTTAGTTGTTTTAGTATTTATTTAGCAATATTTTAGATTAAAAATCTCTAAAATATTAGTCCTATGCAATGTTTTAGATGAAAACTTGCAAAGTGGTAGCTACCCAGAATGCATTGGACCATTTATTGTATCTTAATCATTTGGATTTTAAAGTTTTAGTCTACCTTTTATGTAGGAGGGTATAATTGCAGTTGGAAAGTTTCATGGAGCATAAAAATTCTGGCGTTGGGGGACTTTTTTCCCTACTAAATATTGAGTTTGCTGACTCCATTCTTGTTCTTGCCGTGAGTCTGTAATTAACCACATAGACAAGGAGAAAGCAAGGAGGTTCTTTCCTCAAATTAAAGGAAATCCCACAGGCATGAAATTCAGAGGAAATTTTGACCATACTTAACCATTGGCTTTTTAAATGAAAAGCTGTTTATATCCTCATTCTACTTAACTCTCTAACTTTTAATTTTGTTGTTGTTGCTAGTTTAAAATTAATAGTAAAAACTTAATTGTGGGCTTCCCTGGTGGAGCAGTGGTTGAGAGTCCGCCTGCCGATGTAGGGGACATGGGTTCGTGCCCCAGTCCGGGAAGATCCCACATGCCGCGGAGCGGCTGGTTTCGTGAGCCATGGCCGCTGCGCCTGCGCGTCCGGAGCCTGTGCTCCGCAACGGGAGAGGCCACAACAGTGAGAGGCCCGCGTACCGCAAAAAAACAACAAAAAAACAAAAAAAACCAACTTAATAGTGAAATCATTTTTCAGAAGATTTAGAAAATATAAAAAATTATAAAACTTTCATATTACAACCATCCGGAGATGATCAAGTTGATGATTTTATTAAATTCTTTTCTTTATGCATCTTTATTTTATTTCTTACAAAAATGAATTCAACCTCACTTTAAAAAATTATGACTTTATCAGCAACGTTTCTTCATGACATTTAAAACAATGAAAACTGTATTTAAAGAACAACTACAGTGGGAGAGTGAGAGCTCAAATATATAATAAACCCTCAAGTTAGTTTGGAAATTACAGTTTGGAGACGTAATTTCATTTTTAATAATAAAACTAACCGGGAAATGTCAAAGGAAATATGAACTTAATTCAGTATATGAAACATATTATCAAATTCATACCATTATAGAACATTTCCTTCTACCCTCCTTCTTTCTTTTTCCTTCCCTCAAGTTCACAAATGATAGATAATAAAGAAATGAATAAAAATCCATCTGAACTCTGTATTTTCCTGGAATTAACTCCATTATACCAATTCTTTTCGTTTTTTTAGATGAGAGAAACCTAGGCGATAGTCCTGGGAGTTTGGAATAAAGCAACTACTTATTCCTCCTTATTACTTATTCCTGTATCAACCTTAAAAAGACTCATAGTGTTTTTGCTTGAGCAAATATTTAGGCTTTTTTCAACACGAATTTTTTTTATATCTAATTTAGTTTCCAAACTGCAGTGGAAAATAGATTTTTTACTTGTGAGAACAAACATGTTTTGGGTAACTTGAATTAAGAATTAGGCTGGGTTCCTAGAAGACACCCAAGATCTATTAGTTGTCCATAGACTTTAAGAAATACACATGTACCAGATGAGGCATTTCTAGAGATTGTGCCTGGAACATAAAAAACCTGGACATTAGTAAATCCATCATTTTCTCAGTGGCATCGGACTTTATGTCTGAGGAATATTTCTTCTTTCACAAATACAAGTTGAACATTTCCCTACCGTTCCTAAGATATTAGGATATGTGGGGTTTTTTTTGAACATTGTTTCCTGTGTTTTCGAATTAATATCTTTCCTTGTAACATCTATCCTGCTTTTACTTTATATTTGTGTACATTTTTATTCCAAGTACATTTATCTATGTTAAGACTTTCCCATAAGAATGGATCATATTTAAGTGTAAAGCTGCAGGTACCAAAGCTTGATTTTTCATCTGTGTATGCCAAGAATAATTTTCATCCTTCTGAAACATACCAAACAAAGGCATCAGAATAAGAAATCAAACTAGAAACATTAAAGTTTTATGATTAAATGACAAATTCCATCCAAGTTAAAAAAAAAAAAGCAGTGTTTACGAAAATGGGCTCTCTGGACCATGCTGTGGCCCTACAGACCAGTAATTTTCCGGTCTAGAGAGGATGAGCTGCCTGACCTGTTTGATGTTGTTACATGTGTCAGACAGCAAGTAGTTGTCACAGTGCTGTCAACTGTGCTCAAAAGGATATCTCAATCTGGTTTGGCTAGTTTGAAATTTTAGTCTTCCTTGGCTTTGTAGATTATAAAATACTTTAATTTGTTTATCTCAATGAACTATCAAAACAACCCTGTGAGGTATACAAAGAGCTAAGGGACTCAAACTACACAGACTACAAAACTGTTCACACGGTTTCCGTTAAAATGAGAACTCAAGTCTTCTGATTCTTATTCCGTTGTTCTTTCCCCAGTACTGCGCTGCCAGACCTTGGGTTGGTTATCTATGGTGCCACGCTTAGAGATCACACACATCTTTCAAACAAGAGTCATATATGAATGCTTCATATAGTGAGAGTTCTTCTGCAGCAAGAATGTGGTATGAATGAGCCTCAGGGAAAAGACTAGAAGTGGAGCCGGTCAAGAGGATTCTTAGGTAGATTTAAGCTCCTCATAGGGCACACGTACACTGTAGAGAGAACACTTGCTCTGTTTGCTTTTTTACTTCCAATAGTCTCATTTAAACTCAAGTTAAAAATGCTTTGTGAACTATCGCTGCTTTATGCCAGTGATAACATTGGCATAAACATATTGCAAATAGTGTGTGGGTCAGTTATCGCTTTTTAATTCTTAATCTTTTGTATTTTAATGTGAATGGAGATATTTAATGTGAGTGGAAAATAAAAGATTTGCAGGAAGGGAAGGCAAGGGAAGAGGACGTGGCTCCAGGTGTTAAGAGGTTGAGAACTCAGAGGAGAAAAGAGTTCCTTATCACAGTTTCATTTCATAAATTTACCGGAGGCTAGGCTTTGTACTAAGATCTTATCTTGAAAACAAAATTCTTAACTGTTCTCACATGATGCAATTTCCTAGCAGCTCTATTTCACTCCAGCTTTGGGCCTCTGACCCTCAAGTGTTGGGAGAGTTGAGATATGGGAAGCCCTCATTCCAAGGAGAATTATTCATGCCTGTGGTTCAGCTGACCCCATCCCCCATCAAAGACTTGGGGCTGTTCCGGATTCACAGAGTGAAAGGAGTTGGATGCCTTTCAGGGCTATTTTTATAAACCCATGCTATTTTTGTTAGCTTTCTGTGATGAAGAAGCACGTCAACCCCACAGCAGGGCATCTCCGTGCCGCTCAGGACTCTCCTGCCTGGGCTGATGGAAGCACCTTGATTCTAACGCCTCGAGTGTCCACTTTAGAGGCTGCCTAGAGTTCTACCACCATCTACATTTCAGCATTTTTTTATTCTTTTAAAGTAAGACACACCTTTTGAGAAATTCAAACTCCACAGAAGTGCATAAAGAAGAAGATACATTTTTCTCATTCTTCCCTCCACAGAAAGGTGTTATTCTTCCCTCGGAATCCCTGCTCCCCAAACCTACTCCTTTTTTTTTTTTTTTTTGCGGTACGCGGGCCTCTCACCGTTGTGGCCTTTCCCGTTGCGGAGCACAGGCTCCGGACGCGCAGGCTCAGCGGCC